>NC_061523.1:23332500-23437500 GCF_022379125.1 Scophthalmus maximus | reverse complement strand
ATATATATATATATATATATATATGTTTTAATCCCTCAATGATTCCTAAAATGTCGTTATCAAACCTTTGTGACAAAGAAATGATATTTTCGTTCAACCCATGACCTCTCTAAACACAAACACAAGCGAATAATGAAGAACTTGAATTAAGAAAAGAAAAATGAATGCCCATTTGTTTTCCTCTGCATTGCTTATCCTGCACGATAAAAGACTTTGCTTCGGATAGACATGAGTGGCGATACGAGACGTTAATGAAAGGCTCATTTTGCCTTTTTAAGGGATGCGAGGTGTGTCACTGAAGACAATGTGAGATGCTACGTTTTGCAAATTAAAAAGACGGTGGACAGAAGTTGGTCAAACGCGTGTGGGTGCCGACGCAGTTTGCGGTGTTGAGCGATCGGCCTTGTGCAGAGCTCTCGTCAGACGTTCGCCGTGCAGCCGAGAACATCACGAGCGCCATCAGAACCGTGAAACTCAGAGCGGGACCCACGCGGTCAAGGCTTTTCTTTGTTCTCCCGACAGCAGCGCTTTGTCGTCCATCGCCGCCGCCGCGGCCCAGTCCGACGGCTCCACATCAACCGACCATCGCGTCGGGCTCCAGCTGCCAGAATCCGGAGCGAGAAAAATAACCAGTCAGATAAAAGTCAGATGTGCCAATTAAAGCTGGCGTTTTCCTTTCCCCCCTCGCGTCTAGTCAAAGATGTGCTCCACCTCAAAGGGGAACGCCGCTTCATTCATTTAGTTCCGCCGCCTCCGGCTGGAACACCTGGAAGCGCCGACGGATCGGCGCCAAACACGGGAGGAGAAAGCCTCCGAGATGGAGAGACGCGATTTGATTCCTCTTTCAGAAACGCCGTCTTCATTTCATTACTCACCTTTTTATTTCCTTTGCTGGATCAAAATGTTCTGTTATTCTCTTTCCCCCGTCTCATCAGGCGACGCAGACGTCTGATCAAACTTTTAACCGCCTGATCAGAAGTGCTTTTTGAGGCTCCGTGCTCCGTCTTGATGAGCTCGTGTTAAGAATTCTTTTCAAGATGTTCCGTTTTTTTTTCTTTTTCTTTTATTGAATCGCACGCTGGGTTCCGTCTCCTGAGGGACCCGGAGAACAACTGTAACACTGTGTTCATCCCAGCAGCTTCACCCGCCGACGGCCGTACGTGCAGCTGCCGGCGGAATCACAACTCTCAACTGTAAACATGTCAGCGGTGCCCAACCTGAGGGTCGTGACCCTCGGGGAGGGTCGCCAAACACAGGACAGCCTCAGAGAAACACTGATTTTTTGGGGGGGGCGGGACTTGAGAATAATCCGATTTCGATGAAAGTCTGTCGTACATTCAGAATCCAGACGTGGTTTCCTGTACATTCAGCAGATCAACATGTCGGCTGCAGTCGGCCCGAACTAACAGCCAGGTTGTTGTTTTTTATCAGCGCCGCCAAAGACGGTTAGGTTTCTGTTTGTTTGATAGTTATCAGGGGAAAAAAACAACTGAAGCGATTTCCATGAAACTCTGTGGGGCGGTAGGAAATGACCCCAACCTGAGGATGGACTCATTATTTCTTAATTTTTTATAAACATATATAAATAAATATATTTATTATATATAAATACTTCTTGTTGTGTGGCTAACAGGACACGTTATGCATCTTAGCATCTAGGCAACTTCAATTATTTACCATAAACTAGATGGATAGATGTACTTTATCGATCCCCAACTGGGAAATTCCAGTGTTACACCAAACTACTGACGATGGTTTCACCACAAACGACTTATCTAACTTGTATAACTGTCAGAACATTGTTACTGTGTTTCATCAGCTCTAGACATTTCACCCCTGTGGAGAAATGCGACGCTGACATCGGAATAATCGCACGTGTTCACATCAGTATAGTTGCTGTGCAGCTGGGTGTGGTTTTTACACTGTGACATCACTGCCGGGTGTGGTTACAGGTGAGCTCGTGACCACACCCACCAGAATCCTGTCTGTGGGCGTGGTCTGGTGCAGGAGGCGGCGGCAGCGTCGCAGGATAAAAAGTTCTCGGCGTCGCCTCCACTTCCCCTCGCAGAGTTTCTGAAAGAGCAAGTGATGTTTACCGGCACAGTTGGTCGGAGACGTGACCCGTGCAGTAACTCCGTGACGGGGCTCATCGTCGTCCGACGTGAGGACACTTTCCCTCCGTGATGAAGCCCATCACGGCCGATAATTGCCTCTCATTACCTCGGCATTTATCTGCCTCCCGTCTCCTTGACGGGATGAAAATCAATCAATGGCCGCTCGTGGTTGCGGCTGCTGCTGCAGTCACACGGAGGGAGCGGCGAGCGGCGAGCGGCGAGCGGCGGCGGCGGTGGCGGGGCTCGGCAGTGGATTAGCGCCCGGAGCTGTTGCGATGACACCACACAATCCTAATGGGCTTCTTCACGCCGCGCTCACCTAATCACCCGTATCAAACCCCCTCGCACACGAGCCAGAGCCTCTTTATTTATTTGATTTCTCGCTCACATTAAATTATATAGGATTTGGAAAAGGGATTACATTTTTTTTTTTTTTTTTTACACTTGTAAGAAGCCTGAGCCACTTAATTAAGGCTGGAAATAATGACGCAATTATTATTTTTCTGCGAAGGGTTGAGAGCTGGATTTTTTTTCATGGCCTCAGAGTATTTAGTTAATTACAACGTCGCAGCCTGACGGTTAAATTCAGAAGCTCAGAAACTTTGCGGCGTTTCGTTCCTCTTCTCCTCTTTCTTTTCTCCCCGGTTGTTGTTGTGTGACTCGATTATTATTTTGTACTTTTTTTTTTGCGCCCTTCACTCCGCTGTGACCGCGAGGCCATTGTCATGCAGACTGTTGTTCATCAGCGCTGCTGCGATGGGTAACACGGCTCATCATTCACTGCCACATTGTTCCCACGAACAATGGATCTGTGTTTGCGCTGGCGCAGCACGGAAATCTGATGCACTGATCAATGGCCTCGGAGGTTATTGTCTTTCCGCACAATGAGCCGTGATGAGACCGTGACGAGCTGCAGGTGGAACAATGGCAGACGGGAGGGTTTTTTTCTACTTTACCTGTGGTTGTTTTGGGTTTTTTTGTTTTTTTTTTGCCTCATTTGCAAAAATAAAAGCGTCTGTTCTCAAAACTCGGAACGAGGACAGATCTATTCGAAGCGTTCCTTACGCTGCGGGGTGCAGAAAGTATCCCCGAGTTAATTCGGCGAGTAAGTCGAAAACTCTGATGCGTTGTTAGTTTTTTACACCGCGTCCACTGAATAAAGGACTGATGAAGAGGAGAAGAAGAAGAAGACGGCAGCCATCGGGGAAGCGAGGCTAGCGGCTGCTCGCTGCTGCTAACTCACGGGTTTGGCCTGTATTCTCCGTACTGACCAGCAGGGGGCGACTCTATGGGAAAACGACTCGACCTCTCACCCGATCCGTAACGCCAGGTCGATGGTTCGATCTCTAGTTTCAAGTCTTCGTCCAGCAACAGCATGATGGTCATCTTTGTACGATCTGGTCCATTTACAGTCAGACAGACGGTGATTGTGATTGACAGCCGGTACCGTCCAACCGG
This sequence comes from Scophthalmus maximus, assembly GCF_022379125.1. Classification (NCBI taxonomy): domain Eukaryota; kingdom Metazoa; phylum Chordata; class Actinopteri; order Pleuronectiformes; family Scophthalmidae; genus Scophthalmus; species Scophthalmus maximus. The sequence continues at coordinate 23,433,928 of NC_061523.1, read as the reverse complement.
CGCAGGTGGAGGTGCAGGCGTTTCATCGCGTCGTCGCCTTCCCTCTGAGGAACGCCACAGTGTGTCGCATAGCAACCGCCGTGCACTGTGCAGGCGGCCAGGAGGGTCTACTTCTTTTTGCATTTGTTAAAAAAATGCCTTTTCGACTTGTAGCGTGTCGGTTACTTTCATTTTGGCAAACTTGTAAACGTCCGTGCGAACAACGTCCACGAACTGCGGCGTGATGAGCGGATACCACGGACTTGTCCTGAGCGTCTCTTTAACGAATCACCAGGCGGTTGGGATCAATCCCAAATCTTAAAACCAACCCACCGCGGCCGTTTCCTGCGGCAGCAGACAATAAAAACTGTTTCTGTGTTTGCAACTTGGTTTTCTTCAGTGACTCGTACGCAAGCCGTGGACGGCAGCTCGCCACCGCCGCCGCCGCCTGTGATCCAGGACGTCAACACCCGCAGGGACGTCGGCGCGGTTTCCCGTGTCCGTCCCCAGAATGTGGATTCGGTGTCTTTGTTCGCTGGGCCGAAGGGCGTCGGTGTGTCTTCTACTCCCACGGGACTCGCTCACATGTGCGAAAAAGGAGGTGTTTGTTTGTCTCTGATAACCCCCCCCCCCCCTCCCCCTTTCGCGCGGCTCTGCTTTGATTGACAGCTGCAAAACAAAAAGAAGCAGCTGAGAAGTGAAGGAAGAGAAGAAGGTCCCACAGCTTCTCTCTCCTCACCAACTTCCCTGGTGTTTCTTCTCACAGGTTAAAGCCGCTCGCCGTTGCGGAGAGAAACAGAAGAAGAAAACGAACCCACAAAAACAACAAGGTGCGTTTGTCCGTGAGGGAGAAGTGAGCGTCCGCCCGCCCTCGGCCGTGCCGGTCACGCAGCCGGCGAGGCGTCGCTCCTCCGCCTCCTTTGCGATGGATGACGCCCCCGGCGCTCAGGAGAAGAACAAAAAGTTTCCTTCGTTAGTCACAGTTGGTTTAAGTCTTCTGGCACATGAGCGTCACATTATCAGAAATATCAGACTTTGAGTCTAGATTTTATTTTTCTTCTTTTGTCTCGATGTATGATTTCTGCTCGTTGAGCAGTTTTTCATCGCACCAGCGCGGTGGCGGTGACATTGAGGGCGATATTGGACTCCAGTTCTGTGAACCCCTGTCGTCGCTGCTCTTCGCAGTCGAGTCTCCTCTCGGCTCTGAACTTTACCGAACTTGACTCTGAGTGATTTCCTTTCCGAGCGCACGGCTTCGTCGTTGTTTCCCCACCTGCAGCCGCCGCTCGCCGGGTTCCCTCCTCGGAGCCGCTCGGCTCGCTCCACGCTGAGAAGAATCACGGAAAAGGTCACGCGTCGGGCCGATTGGCAGCTGGTATTTGCGGTGCAGTCGGCCTCCGCCCGCTCCTGCGGGCCCGCCGCGGTACTGCGGCCCGCCGCCGTGACACGAACAAGCGCACGCCGCTGTACGCAGTGTTCTCCTGCCTGACAGACGCCGCTGAGGGTTTTGATTTGGGTGTCATTTTACATGAAACACCACCTCTTCCTCATCTTCCTCCTCCTCCTCCTCCTCCTCCTCCTCGTCTCAGCAGAGGTTTGAATCTCAGAGCCGACCGAGCTGCAGCGGAGAAGAAGAGCACCGTGGATGAGCAACGACTACAGGCAAGTCGAAGTGCATTATGGGAAATAATGTGCCAATTCATCAGCTTCCTGTTTTCTTCTGCCGGATCATTGCACTTTTTTTTTTATCTTACCTGTATTTACAGGTGTTTTTTGGGTATTTTTAACTTGTTGCTGCAGGAAATTGTTCATCTTCACGAAGCGCAGCTGAAGTAATGGGAACGTTTGAGGAAGTGGGTCCACAGGAAGTGTGTTTTCACCCTGCAAATGTCTGTGACTTGTCTCAGTCGCTATTGGTGCCAGGTTATAATAAACATCTTGTATCTTATTTATTTATTTATTTTTTTACAGGTTTACTGACGTGAACGTCAAATCTCTTTTCCCGACTGCGACTTAAGACCCTGAACTGACGTCGCTCCGCATCTCTGACCGTTGCGCCGATGTCAGAACGAACATAAAACTGTGTTGCCAGTGATTGGTTGGTGTCGGTGATGATGTTTCAAACATGGTATTTACTCTGGACGTCGAAGTGTTTCTATAAAAAGTCTCTGCCAGGAAAGTATTCATGTTCCCCAGAGGATAAATTCTAATAACTTCTAAGACCATCCCTTTTTCATCTAGCGCCATCATGAGGCCAATTTTTATTTTGTCTCATGCTTTTGGTTTATGAAAGAGACTGTAAATGTAAAGATGGACGACATGACAGCCTCCAGAAGTGAGGACAAATCATCTTGATCGCCCCCTAGTGGCTGGCTTCAGTATAGGTCAAAAGCCCCGACCTGAATTACTATACCTTCTCTTTATAAAGGTGTGTGTGGGGGGGGGTAATTGATCCAACACAAGATATCAGACTGAGTAAATTTTCCCAGCATCCTCTTCTCGCACATTCCTCAGTATCCGACCTCTTCTGGCCTCAGAAATGTCGTCCCCGCCGACCGCCGGCCCGAGCTCGCCGCGGCGGGCGAAAAACTGTCGCTGTTTGCCGCCACATTGAGAAGAGGAAACTGAGCCGCATGCTCTCGGTCGTTGCCTGTAAAACTCAATCAAACCACCCGCCAGCTCTGAAGAGACAGAGAGTCAGAGGTCGGCGGGGGGGGGGGGGGGGGGGGGGCAGTCGTATAAAGAGCAAGTCAAACGAGAAGCAGCGTGGCAGCTGGAAACTGCCCTTTCAACATCAACACGTCCTCCCAGTAAATAAAAAGAGACAATTGTTTGGTCACATTGTGATGGTGCTCACACACACACACACACACACACACGCACACACACACACACACACACACGCACACACACTGTGAGTGTGTTAAACGGTTATTTGCTCTGCCTGCCTGAGCCAATAGGATTTAACCAGCCGTGGAGGTGTGGACACACAGCGAGGTTTCGACCACGATTAGGCCGAGAGCTCGGAGCTGAGCCCGGGGATTACCTGAGTGTGTGTGTGTGTGTGTGTGTGTGTGTGTGTGCGTGCGTGCGTGCGTGTGTGTGTGTGTGTGTGTCTGTGTGTGTGTCTGTGTGTGTGTGTGTGTGTGTGTGTGCGTGCGTGTGTGCGTGTGTGTGTGTGTGTGTGTGTGTGTGTGTGTGTCTGTGCGTGCGTGTGTGTGTGTGTGTGTGTGTGTGTGTCTGTGTGTGTGTGTGTGTGTGTGTGTGTCTGTGTGTGTGTGTGCTCCAGGTGTTACTGATGCTGTGGGGACTTCAATCTGTTTACAAAGTCACATTATGTGGCTTTATCGTCTTTGTTCTTTATGGGAATAAAAAACGAAGTCACCACAACATACGTCCTGAAGTTTTAAGTCTGTGTGTGTGTGTGTGTGTGTGTGTGTGTGTGTGTGTGTGTGTGTGGTCTAATAGACTGCCCTCACAGTCCTTCCTGCTCTATTGTTTTAGATTTCCCTCAGACTCTTGGTTCGGTGAATCCTCCTCCTCGTCTCCGCGGAGAGTTTTGTCTGTTAACGAGGCAAAACTGCTAAAAAACTAAAAAAGAAATGACTCCGGAAGAAAGGAAGACAAAAACAGAGCCTGTTAAAATGAACAACTCGGTGCTGAGACTGAGACGTGGAAATCAAGTCGAAACGTTTCTGAGGATGCAATGAATTTCTTTTCCCCATATTTTGGGGGGAAAAATTTATTGCCTTTAAATATTGAACCCTGGGCGGTTTGTTTTTAATGAGTCTGTTAGTTTCATGATGTTCATGAGTTTTCATTTCTGAGTATTGACTAGAAATCATCACGTGAACAGTGAAAGCTACAGTGTGTAATATTTAGAAGAACAAAGATTTAACATATTGTCCATAACTCTGTTCATATATGAGTTAGATATAGTTCCATGAGGTGGACCGACCTCCGTGTGAGTCTCCATGTTTCCACGTCGTGTGGAACTAAACGGTTCCAGAAAACGTCGCGTTCACGATGAATTTTCAGACGCTGCCGGAAACAGGAAATGGAATCAGCGGTGTCCCCTGTCGGTCGCTCAGTTGGTTGCGGTTTGCCACCAGATGCCGCTAGAAAATTACAAAAAAATTACACACTGGGGCTTTGAGTATGTCCGTCGTCATGGTTGCAATAATAAAACCGTAGTGGGAAACAAACTGCTCGTGTCCACCTTTTCGTCAGCTTTGTCGCTCCCTGTGCTACGTCACACGACGTCCTCCTTTCCTTCCGTCATAATCACTTCGGCCACCAGAGGTCGCCCTCACAGTTAAACTAAATAAGATGACTTGTGGTTTTTAAAGATATAGATTAGTCGTGTTGGTGTTTGAAGTAAATATAGTTTTTAAAATGCTGTGTTGTTATTGGCTTTCATTAAAGGTGCCCCCCCCCCCCCCCCCCCCTCACGCTGCCACCAACACTCGCCTCGGGCCCCAACAGCCATTTCCCTCCAACCTCCTCCTCCGCCTGCCGACGCTGACATTTGGGTTGAGATGGATTTTGTTGTTGTGGCCAAACCCCCCGCCCCGCTGCATTCTGGGTAAATAATGCAGGTTAAGGTCGGAGAGGGAGAAGCTTGTTTTACAAAGTGAGGCCGGAGGCCGCTCCACACACAACACACTGTACCTTCGACAAACAGCGCTTTTCAAACTTTTAAAAGCAGCAGCGCGAACGCTGAGGAATTAGCCATAATATGTGGTACCGCTGCGAGAGAGTGTGTGTGTGTGTGTGTCGTGTGTGTCGTGTGTGTCGTGTACCACTTGTCAGTATAAAAAGCCTCTCAAACTTTTAAAAGCTGCGACAATAAATTAGAAATGTGAGATAATTTCCACTGTACCAGCAAGGACACGGGTTGTTCTTCAGAGAGAGTGAGCACACTCTTATTGTGTGTGTGTGTGTGTGGGTGTGTGTGTATTGGGACTTGCTGACTGCGTCTTCTTCTCTTGTTCCTACTGAAGAACAGAACAGCGGTAACAAACACGAGTAATTCGGCAGATTAAAAGTCCTGGTTTTCCCTCGGTTACGGAGAGGTCCACGTTTCTACAAGTCCTTGAATCTGACCACGAGGCTGCGTGCTTCCTGTTCCACGCATCTCGTCTGTCCCTGGTGTGAATTGTCGGCTGCTGTGGCGGACCGGCTCCTGATGTACACATAAAGACTATTAATGACACCAAAGACTCGCAGTCTCAGCGGATTTGACACACTCGTGATCATCATGGTGACAGATCCTCCTGAATCCCGCGCACTGGTCCTTTAAACAGCGCCGCTGGACGAAGCGTTGCGCGAGTGGTTTTTATTCCTGACGCTCTCAACAGCTTCTCCTCCTCGTTCCTCTGCGTCTGGAGAGAAAAGTTAAACCCAGATAATCTGTGCACGTGATGAAAAAACGGATTCTGATTCAAGACATAAACTGACGGGCTAATTGAACCATTATGCCTCCGATGTTATTTCCCACAAAATGATGTGGGATCGTATTTAAAGCCTTGGCTCCAATAAAACTCAACCTGGATATCATATTCTGTTGTCTGTACCGTCAGTGTGATTGTGTGACGCTCCGACATATTTCAGACTCTCAGAGACACTTTGTCTTTACATCTGCAGCCTCGGTCACACTGACTAATGTTAACTAGCATTTTACCAATGAAAGATTTTTATTTTATTTTATAACGTGGGTGCTGACACTGACACAGACGTCACATGATCGAAGTATGTTTTCTATGCATAGAAAGTGAAACAGGCTGCGAGGCAAGTTATGTCATCGCTGTGTTCAAGGACAAACTGATCCCCTGACACGGACTACCACGGCGCCCCCTGGTGGTGCGTTCACACCGAGCATAAGAAAGTATACTTTCTGTGTGATGAGATTGCATACGAAGTTCTCTCAAAGACGACGGGATGAACAAATTTCGTGTTCATTCGCACCGGGTAATACAAAATTTTGTGTCAATATATTATTTTTGGCAATGTGACTAATGCGAAGGCGTGAATTTTGAGTCACTATATTAATTTGGCGATGTGAATAATGGGAAGGTGTGAATTTTGAGTCACTATATTAATTTGGCGATGTAAATAACGCAAAGACACAAATTTCGTGTCACTCGCACCGGCCCATGCTAAAAATGCGAAGACGCGAATTCCGTGTCACTATATTATTTATGGCGATGTGAATAACCTAAAGACATGAATTTCATTTCACTATAATGTTTTTGCCGATTTGAATAACGCAACGACGCGAATGGCACAAAGACACGAAATCCGTGTGTTGAGTTAGAACACACGAACACCCCCCATCTGACTCGTCTGCTCCGGACGCTGAACATCGGCCGGGACAGAAAGGTGTTCTGACAGAACACGATGATGTCACGGGGAAGTCGACCTCTTCTGATCATTGTTGTTACAGACGCTGCAGTTATTGTTTCCACTGTAGTGTTTTGTTTTTCTCCCGCACTCGGAGCTCGGAGGTCAGAGGTCAGGAGCTTTGTGCTGGTGGGAAATCACTGTGTTGCTCAAGGACACTTCAGCGGTTAGTGGGAGGTGTGAGTGTGTGTGTGTGTGTGTGTGTGTGTGTGTGTGTGTGTGTTTCAGTTCGTCATCTCGTTCCTCTCCTGCTGTTTCCTAACAATCTGCTGCGACTCAAAGCGCCGGCGCTCTGATGAATCGGCGAGAGCAAAAGCAAAAAAGGCAAAGTTGATCTTCTTCTTCTTCTACTTCTTCTTCTTTCATCTCTTCTGCCGTCACTCCATCTTTCCACGAGTGTTTTCCCCAAGAAGAAACTAATTGGCTCGGCTCGCCGTCCCGCGGGACGGAGCTCCTTTATATTCTCCCACGTAAACACACAGTCACACCGGGCCTCTCCACCCAGACCCCAGAAGAGGCTGCTGCTCGCCGTCAGCAGCCGGCCGACAACCCTCACTGTGCTGAGGGAGGGGGGGAAGAAGAAAAAATCTGAGCATTCCTTCCCATGCCCCTCCTCCACCAAGTGCATTGTGGGATCAGTCCCAGCAGGCCGCAGCTCCTGGAGGTCCCCGATCGCTCGTCATTGATCTCTTTTGTTCTCCGCGCACGCCGCCGCCGCCGCCACCGCAGAAAAACGTCCTCCCAGATGAGTTCACTTAAAGGAGGAGATTTACCAGCACAGGGCAAAAAAAATAAATCCTCTATTTTTAGACCCTTATTATTTTTCACTAATTAGATGGTGGTTTAACAAACACGTTCCCTATTGAACGTCAGGACGTATCCATGCACCTGCGTGCATCATATAAACATACTGTGTCAACGGTTCCATGTCCCTGCTCGCTTCATTTGAATCTTCATACGTTTAATCCGTTTGGTGAATAACGCAGAGAATTTGAATTTGAAATCATTTAGCACGGCGCAATGTTGCAAAAGCCAATCAGCGCCTTGATCCTCCCGACGTCACCGGACGGATATCGAGTAAATATTAATGAGTAGAAACTTAGCAGGAGAGCAGGGATTCCTTTTTTTCCAGCTCTGATGGAAAATGTTTGGTCAAAGATATAAAAGTATAAAATGATAGTTCAACATAAATATAGTTTAAATTTAAAAAAATTTTTTACAGCTTCCAGATCCTCAACACCAGGGGGCGGGGCTTATGACCTATACTGCAGCCAGACACCAGGGGGCGATCAAAATTAATTTGGCTCCACTTCTTTTGGGGGGGCCGTCATGTCGTCCATCTTTATTTCTGTGGAGTGTGTGCATGTTTTACCGCTAATGGGAAAAGCTCTGTGTCTTCCTGTCGGGGGGGTGAAGAGCCTGCGTGAGGCTGCAGAAGTTCACGTTGAGCAGCAGTCGCGAGAGCGCGGGAATCCAGCGTCTGATAAATACTGTTATTAAACCACAGAGAGTCACGGACCGGAGGCTTCAGAGCAGCTAATGAAGGGTTGGATCAGAGCAGCAGCTCCTCCTCCTCCTTTCATTCCTTCCCTCCATCACTCCGCCTGCTCCTCAGGAGGCCCAACTCGACGAGAGCTAAACCGTTGGCACGTCAGCTGTCGGACACAACGTGTGTTCAGAGCCTCGCAAACAGACGAGTGTAGTGAAAGAAAAGCTTTTGTGGATTTTAATTCACCCTTGAGGTCATGTCATCATCTGTCAGTATTCTGTGTACTGACCAGCAGAGGGCGACTCTATGAAAAAGTGACTGTCAGTAAACATTTTCCTCAACATTTTCTGGTTCAGTCTTCTAGTTTCAAGTCTTCATTTTCTACATTCTGGTCCATTTACAGTCAAACAGACCCATGAAGCACCGTATGTGTTGGGGGGCGTGGATAGAGAGTGATTGACAACTGGTACAGTCCAATGGGTGCATGGTTGCAGGTTGTAGGCGGACGAGCTCGCAGTCAGGCCACACCCCCAATTCTACATCTGGTCGCAAAAAAAGCCCAAACGGCGCAGGTCAAAACACGAGGCCACAAACCAACGGGTGACGTCACAGTGGTTTGATACTTGATCTGGACAAAGGGGCGGAGTCAGGAATATCCAATATAAAATGATCTCTTTTTTCAACATTCAGAAAGGAAGTGTTGGGGTTCTTTTTAATTATAGAACAAAAATTATCCAACAGTGAACATAATAATGTACATTTATAATTTCCATTTTTTACAAAGGAAAAAGAAGTCCGCCGAGTTTTTTTTAAAGTTTTTTTTTTACCTTTTTACAGATTCCCCGGGAATATTTCATAGATCCTGACAAAAACGAATCTACAATGTATGCGTGCAAAAAAAAAAAAAAAACACTTGACGGGGACACGGACCAAGAAAGAATCCATGAAAGAAGTGTATCAACTTTAGTTGTTGTTGACATTTTCGCAAATTTCCCAGGGAACTTGAGTGTACGAAGAAAATATAAGAACCGCAAAAATATAGAAGGAATATAAATATAAAGAGTAAATGAGAAACCTCTCTGTGAACCTGTTCTACTCCTCAGTTGAAGTGGGACAGGAGTTCGTCCGTCTGTTCTTGGCGGGCGGCTCCTCCCCCTCCCAGCTGTCCGGGCTGACCCCAACATGGCCGCCGTCGTCGCGGCTTCGCCCCGGCCTACCTGTGAAACCAAGCTGAACCCTTCAAACTGCCGCGGCGGAGGACGCACGGTGACTTTGCAGGAGTTGTCAGAGTCAGAGCTGATTTCAGCAGGATTTTTTAAATTGGTTAATGTATAATTGTTTTATTTAATATTCAACACACATTTTCATCTGAGCTGTTTTTTTTAAACAAAGCTGTAGGTTGTTGTTTTGTCTCTCCCCTGACGTTTGACCCATCATCTGCAGCAGCATTACACTCTCGCTCTCTAATACACAAGAAGAAGAAGGAGCAGAAGAAGAACAGCAGCGCTGACTTATGACTGTGTGTCGGCCATTCTTCACCGCGACGGGTCGCGGCGTCGGGCAGAATATCCGCCAGTGAACTTTGATTTGGTCGGGGAAACACGTTGGCGGGAGCGGGGAGGAGGAGGGATTCAATATATAGGAAGTGGCATATTTCTCCCGCGGGGTGTTTCCGTCTGCGCTCCCTCTGCTGGGTTAGATATTATATGCTGTAATTCAGCCGGGGGAATAATTGACCTGTCAACGGGTTCACGCCATCGCTCGCATCACTGAGAGGAGGAGACGAGGGCGGAGAGCGACCTCCACTCAGCTCTGCTTCTGTAGATTGATACATCCTGTTTCCCCCTCAGAGGTCTAATAACACACACACACACACACACACACATACACATTACACTACAGACACACACACACACACACACACCACATGAACACATAAAAGTACACACATACGTACAAATATACACATTACACATACAAATATACATACATCACAACACACTACACACGTCTACAGAAACATACATGTGCAATACACACGCATGCATACACGTACACATTTGCACTACACAAACACATAAAAGTACACACACACACACACACACAAATACACACACACACCACATGAACACATAGGAGTACACACACATATATACATACATGTACAGATAAACACACTACACACATCTACAGAAACATACATGTACACATACACGCGCGTGTGCACACACACACACACCACAAACATATACACAGACGCATGCATAAATGTACACATTCACACACACTACACAAACACATACAAGTACATACACACACATACACAATACACATGCAAATATACACACACATACATACATATACGTATAAACACACTACACATAAATGAACACGTACACATAAACACACTACGCAAACACAAATGTATACACATACATTTACATATACAAACAAATATACACACATACATTCGCACCTATACACATACACGCAACACAAATACAAGTACATACACACACACTGTGTTCAGTACAGGAAACACTTTAACACACGTTTACGTGTATTTATTTGACATCATTTTTATAGTTTGATTTTTTTAAATGGAAGTTTTTACGAACAAGAACAATATGAAGATTCAGTGTCTCTCAATTCATCGGAAAAACTGAGCTTTTAAAATAAGATTTAAATTCTTATGAACATGTTTTGTTTATGTTATTTTATTCTATATTTAGATGGATCGGCGTTATTGATCCCACACTGGACATATTGATGTGCATATGAATACAGGCTCAAAGTGAACGCAGCGCGACACTCAACAAACACTGTTCATCCAGTTTCCAGGTAAAAAAAAAACAAAATAGAGGGGGAAATGTAGAAGATAAAACTGTAGAAATGAAAAACAGTCCATTTTAATAAGTCAGGACATGAATATCATCTCATGAAACTTTCTTCAAAGTGTTACTGGTGTTAAATATAAAAATGACGATTTACTCAGGTTTGATTTTATAAATATGTTTCCTTTGTTTTCTTAATCTCTCGCTCTTCGCCTCCTGCTTTTGATTCCATCAGATGAAATTTGCATTTTCCCTCAAAACAATGTTGAACTTTTAAATCCTTTCTACGAGCGCAGCTTTCTTTATTCTCCGTCATTTTTCTTTCCCCCTGCGGATGGTTATCCTGTATCCCTCTCAGCACGGACAAATATTTGACAAGCGGCAACAGTGACCCGGTAATCCAGCCGCCTGGCATGTGAACATACAGTATGTTTCGGGGAGGATTGTCCACGCGTGGCTGCAGCTCGCCGTGACGCCGCCGCCAATCTGTCCAGATAACACACGGGAGGATTAACGCGGGACGACTCTTCGTCCTTGTTCAGGGTTCGTCTTTGAGCACACGAAGCTGAACCTGTCAGCTGGTGGAGCGACACGGCGGTCTGTCACACACACACACACACACACACACACACACACACACACACACACACACACACACACACTTATGTCCAGGTTTAACACAATCAGCAGAACAACAACAGTCACTGACGCAAACTTTGCTGGAAAAGTTACGACGTCCTCATCAGACGCAAAGTCCCCGTCTGAAGCAGTCAGAGAGGCCCGGAGGAGACTCAGCTCAGATGTCTGTTCCCATTATTCTACTTCCTGCTCTGCTCGGCGTCCAACCGGTGCAGATCACGACCTGCCGTCGGCCTTGAAGCAAAGAGGTGAGTGAACACGTCCGCGCCGGCCTCGTGCGGTACGGACACTCAGACATTTCAGTTTAGTCTTAAAAAAACTAAAATCACAGGAGTGAGAGGTTCCTCGGACCACGGCCCGGACCAGTCGACCTAAAGTGGAGGTCTGGGTCCGGATCACAGTGGAACCACGGTTCGGTTCGTTAGCAGTGTGGAAACAATTCTTTGGATGGTTCGGATGGGAGAGAGCAGGATACGAAATATTTCACTTCGGTGTGGTCCAACGAAATAATAAAAAATCCATTTGAAAAAACACGTTATTTTCTTAAAGAGTGGGGGCGGGGCTTATGAGCTATACTGCAGCCAGACACCAGGGGGCGATCGTGGTGATTTGGCTTCACTTTAGGAGGCTGTCATGTCGTCCATCTTTATTTACAGTCTTGTGGATACAATCACATATCAGTACGTTGGCGTTTCTTTTACATACATAATCATACTGTTTCCCAAACATTTGTGACGCTTACACACACACACACACACACACTTTCATGCAGACAGTATAATTCCTTCCTTATTGACATCGCCCATGTATCTTGTTGTGTACACGACTACAGAGTGTGTGTTTGTGCGTGTGTGATTTTACGCTGTGATTATGATTCATGGCTCAGACATGTATCATGTGAGATAAGCGTGTGATTGTGTCTCAGCACAACGTTGGACTGAACATGTGAGATCATGTATGAATCATCCCTCGAGGGGCCTCTCACAGAGATTCACATCCTGGCTGTTTATTTCCACTTCACTCTTCACGGGCAACTTTTTTAAAAAGCAGCGAGAACGGCGAGCGACTCCACGCCGACTGAAGAGCTTCGTGTTCCCTCAGAGGAGATTATGTACGCGCGCCCCGCTCGCTGAGCGGCGGTCGGAGTAATGGCGGGCCGGGCTAATCGATGCTCAGACTCTGTGATTTATAGTGTTTGCTGAAATCAGCAGAACGAGCTGCTCCGGGGCGGCGGGGGGATTCGCTCTCCGGCCGCCCGCTCCCACACTGCGCTGCCCGCGCCTGTAATTGGATATCTGTATGAGGCTTCCAGGAAGTTTTCATCGGGGCTTTACCCTCGATGCGCGGCTCTCTCCTCATAACCTACATTACTAATGGAGACAAATGTTGCATTGCATCCTGGGAGAGTTCTCTAATTGGAGGAGCAGGAGAGAAAAGGGGGTGGGGGACAAGAAGCGTTTTTTTTTCTCAGGACGCCTCGGCTCCGAGGAAACACTGAAGTTCCACAAGCGAGAAAAAGCACAAAAGAGGCGAGTAGCAGCAGAGGTAACCGAGGTAACGGCATCGCCTCGTTCTAATTGCGTAGTTTACTGTAAAGTTCCTCAGACACTTCGTGGAACACGACTGCAGTTTGAGCAGTTTCACTTTTAATGCAGCAACAAACTGTTCAAGAGCTTCTGAATGAGACACAACGTATGTGTGTGTTTATATATATACACATCGGTATATATACGATCCTTTATTTATACTGTATATATATATATATATATATATATATTATCCCAGTGTAGGGATATATATATGTATATATACACACACATCTGCTTCTTGACGTGAACATGGGTCGTGCATCACCGGTCGTGTGTGTGTGTTTCCTCCGCTGACGATGATCTTTGAGGGAAGATGTTTTTTTACCTTTTTAGAATTCGAGTTCTTCATAGTTGTGTACAGAGACAGTCGGAGGCTGCGAGTCTCACAAACAAGCCTCAGTTTGTGTCCTTGAGCAGATTATTCGGCTTAAACTCTTCTCGCAAATGATCTGCAATTAAGAGACGAGGAGCTTCTGAAGCGCTTTCCCCTCATCCCTCTCTCTCTCTCCCCCCGTCAGTAACAAGGCCTCGCTCGGCCCTTCTTCTCACCTCTCTCACATCTCCTCTATCTGCGTTCACAGTCACACTGGGATAATTGTTCACCTATAATGGAGAAATTAGTCGGCCCTGAAATGACCTTCTCTCTCTCTCTCTGCTCTCGGAGAGACGGAACGCCGCCACCTGACGAGCTGCGGATGACGAGGAGGAGGATGAGGAGGGGATCACCGCTGTGAGGCATCCTCCGCAAAATCAGCTTTCACTCCGCCGCTTCCTGTCTTCCCGTTCCCTCCGCCGCCTGCGACTCTTATTACAATATCACTTTAATGTCGCACTGCAGGTGTTTTATTACTTGAAAGAGATGAAAATGAAATCAGAAAAGACGCGCCTGCTGTCGTCTGAAGAAGAGAAAAGTGCCCAGGTTTCTCTTGTTCATTTGTTCCTGGAAAGGTCCGTGTCAGACACCGACTGACACGAGGCCGGTGCTCCGAGAGGGAATTGAACCTTTTGACCCACGACCCCTTTAACACTTTAACACTTTAACACTTTCCAACACACAGACAGAAAGAGAACACCTAGAGTCTACGTGTTCACGACCACGCGGTCTGTATGCAACATATGCAACTTTTTCTATTCTAACAATTGTAACGGTTTGTGTCAAACAAAGAAATGTTTAACACAAATATCTAACAAGAAAAAAATAAAATAAAATAAAATTAGACAAAAATAGCAGCTTCATACAACGCAGACGTGTCGTCCATGTTTATATACAGTCGCTGATCGTCTTTAAATAGTCATAGATCGTCTTTATATACAGTCGCTGATCGTCCCCATATACAGTCAGTGATCGTCTTCATAAACAGTCGCTGATCGTCTTCATATACAGTCGCTGATCTTTTTAATATACAGTCGCTGATCGTTTTATATACAGTCACCGATCGTCTTCATATACAGTCTCTGATCGTCTTCATATACAGTCGCTGATCGTCTTATATACAGTCACTGATCGTCTTCATATACAGTCGCTGATCATCTTATATACAGTCATTGATTGTCTTCATATACAGTCAGTGGCGGACATCATACTGAGTCTCATACTAGCTATGCTCCAAGGTCTATATGAATAATCCTGGTATATATATATATATATCTATATATAGGTAACACCTAAAAAAAAAAATTTGAGTGAATATCTGCTGTTTAATACTGCGGATGAAGCCCATTCCTCTTGAAATCCATAGAACAGATGGACTCTGTTCCATGTGAGGTTTGTGCAAAACTCCTTTAACTTCCCCTACATGTCTCTGAACTGTTTTAATGAAGACGGGTGAGCATCTGTCTCTCCATAAACGATCTTTGCAGTGCGACGTACTGTTGTCAAGACCGTAAAGTACAGAGGCGTGTGTCTCAGCAGCGCATTGGTCGAGCTGGGTGATTGACACGTCTATAGAACCGTCAGAGCCAGTAGAATCGACAGACAGCATCGACATCCCTCCCACGGACACCATTCGCTGTCTGTGAGGGGGCGAACCCACTGTGACGCCTTTTTTCGCCGACACCATTTGACAGCGACTTCCGCCTGTGTAGTTGAAGTAGGACGGACCAGGCGGATTAACATCTTGACACGACAAGTGGTCTTTGTACTCGTTGACGGAATGGGATTTATGGATCAAAAAATAAACTTTTTTCCTGCAAATACTTCGACGGTAAGACATAATTCATGTATTGTTGCTGTGTTGATACGAACACTGGTCAGCGGCTTGTGAGCTGAATGTTTGTCTGAGAGTTGGAGGAATGAGAGCGTTTGAATCTGAAGAGTCTGGTTGTTAGCGTGATATGTTGCTTGTGTTGTTAGCATGAAATGTAGCTTGTGTCGTTAGCATGATATGTAGCTTGTCTTGTTAGCATGATATGTAGCTTGTGTTGTTAGAGTGATATGTAGCTTGTCTTGTTAGCATGATATGTAGCTTGTGTTGTTAGCATGAAATGTAGCTTGTGTTGTTAGCATGAAATGTAGCTTGTGTTGTTAGCATGATATGTAGCTTGTGTTTTTAGCATGATATGTAGCTTGTGTTGTTAGCATGAAATGTAGCTTGTGTTGCTAGCATGATATGTTGCTTGTGTTGTTAGCATGATATGTAGCAGCAGCTATCAAGTCCGACATTGGTGATATATTATCATTTCAAGTTGTATGTTTATGCGACATGTTGACTCAGTTGTCTTGTATGTTTTACGTTGTGTTTCGTGTCGGTGAAGAGGGTTGACATCATGACGTCGGCGTTTAGCTGAGCGTCTCCCCGTTCTGAGCAGATGCCGTGTGGCTTCATGGATCATGTTTAGCATGTAGCATGTGTGATTCAAGATATAATTTTGATGTCACTTTTTGATACAAATTTTTTGTGCTCTTCTTCGGCTGCTTATTTGATGACAGTTGGTCGGAGGGTTGTAATAAACACACTATTGGAATCAGTGTACTCGGAGCTTACATTGAAGCTTGTGTTGTTAGTTTGGAACACCAAGACTGTCACATGTGGACATATCGGACACGTATATGAAACACACGTTTTATTGTGTTTCATATGGGTGTAAATGGTTGATATTGAGGTGTAGCCGAAATGTCAAGACTAAAATTTTGAGAATGAAGTTGAAAATTGTGACCCGGAAGCACTTTTCATCAGCACCAAACAACTGGATGTTGATGTTTTGTTAGCCAGTTTGCTAAGCTAACGCTAGCTGCTAACCAAGTTGTAAAGTAGCGTTACCGAAGCTAGCATAGCTTTGCTAACGCTAGTTAACGTGGCTGCGTGACAGCTGAACGTGTTGTGGTACCAGCAACACAGACTTTTAGGGCTATTTCAACTTTAATCTCAACATTTTGACTTTATTCTCAAAATTTCGTCTTTATTCTCAAAATGTTAAATTAATTAATTAATTAATAATTAATTAATTATTTTTCCCCCTCATGCCTGGCCCTATTACTCCTCCGTAGTTTGGCTTTATTGCTTCATGTTGAGAAAAATGATGGGCGGTTTGGTCCAATTGTGTCGGAACCAAGGCCCGATGAGGTTCCTATGGAGCAGGTCAAGTTTTAAGACAATCGGTTCAGTCGGGCGTTTGCATTTACAGCCAGACTTTTTCGCGGAGCAGCTGAAACGACACGTCACTGATGAGTCAGTGTTTTCCACGAGTCTAAATATATGAAGAGCATCACACGTCTGCGGTGTGAACGAGGATCACAGTTGTGAAAGGGGTCAGGATGATGATGGCGTGTGTGTGTGGAGGCTCGGAGCTGCAGATCTCTGGTCACCGGAGCATCAGCAGGAAACCCGATAGCAAGCGTTCAGGTTGAGGGATATTTGCTGATTGAGAGCTTTAAAAAACCTACAAACAAAGTGTAATTGAAAAGGTGGGTCTAGCCCCTCAGCCTTTTGTGATATCTTTTTAATTAAGTTTCCTTTCTCTAATGTGTGATCGAAGCGATAGCGGCGGCGGCGGCTGCGACGAAGACACGCGCAAAGGTTTTGTTCATTAAATTGTGAATGTAGCGCTGATTAAAATTCATCCAGACGAGGAGAAGAAGCTTCTGCGACTCACAATGAAACACAGGAGTTCACACTTCACAGGCAGACGGGAGGAAGAGCCGACCATGACACACGCGTGTGATTAATATGAACAACATATGTTGCACACTTCAGTTTTGGGGGGCCCTTGACTTTACAACAAACACTGTTATTAACGCGTGTGTGTTTCAATTAATGTTTTCCTGGAAGGAAGTAACACACATTTGGAAATGTTCTTTCTTTCCGGGTGCAATATTCAGATTAATCAGTCTGCATGTTAACCACTGACCTGGAGTCAGGACCTGGTTAGCTTAGCATAAAGACTAGCTAGCCTAGCTCTTTCCAAAGTTCAAAAAGTGCACCTACATTTAAAGCTAAGAACGTGTTGAATCTTATTTGTCACAGCTGTAGAACAGAAATGTGTATGTGTGAATTTGTGGCAAACATCAGTAAAAGTAGTAGGCTATGTTTAGCTTCCTTCCATGCTAGTAATCTGTGATGAAATCAATCATTTATTAATCATGTTGAGCAGAGGCAGTATAGTGTCTTGTCATGCTTATGTTGGCCTTTAGTAGTTCACTTCACAGTTCACGTGAGAAAATTTCGTGGATTCTTTCTTGGTCCACGTTCCGTTATTTAAAACCAACTTTACTGGAAATCTGTTCAGGGGCTCTTCATCCTGCTGACAGACAAACAAAACCGTCTGCCGCTGAGGGTTCGTCTGCAGGTGGCGCTTTTCAATCGTTTTGCTCGACTGCTGCTTAGTTTGACAACAAGACGCCGACGGTTAAAAATACCAAAACCTCAAGTGTCTGAAGAGGGGGGGAGACGCAGCCTTACAGACAAAGAAGCCAAATAGGAAGACGAGAGGGGAAGAAGAAGGAGAGGAGGGGGAGGACGAGGCTCTGGATGAAAAGACGTTGAAGAGGGTTTTCCAGTGAAAGGAGACAGACCGCTCCACTTCCCCCTCTCTCCGCCTCAGTCAGACAGCGAAAGAACCAATCAGAGCGGCAGGGCCACAGAATGAACTCGGAGAAAAGGAATCATCACAAGAGGCACGGAGAAACAAACGAGCAGCTGTTTGGGCTGCGTTCACGCTCACTTCCTGTTTGTCTTTACGGTAGAAGTGTGTTTTTTTTTCTCTCTGGTTCGCGTCTATCTGCGTCTGAGGCACCGAGCACTTCGCCTTCTGTGCCTTGTTGAGGACGTTGGAGGCGAGTAGATGAAGCACAAGAGGGTTTTTGTCTTTTGGCTCCAAATGCAATAATGAGATGTGGATTACTGCAGAGGGAGATGATGATGATGATGATGATGATGATGATGTATTTGAAGTTGGCTGTGTTAAGTCGAAGTGTGTGTGTTCTCCGGGGAGGTTCGTTCCATCCTGTCGCACTTTAAAGTTTCCCCTTAACGATCTCTTAATGTTCCCCAACACGCCGACACTGTGGAGTCCTGCAGCAGCCGTCGGCTCCGATCATTAGACCTTTGTTTCAGAGCCGGGAGGCAGACGGAGCTGGAACTCGTCTGGAACACTTCATGGTGGCATTTGGGAATGAAACAGCTTTTAAAGTTCTTCCAAAGCTGATCCAGAGTCAGATTTCAAACGGATTTAAACTGATGAACGTCTCATCAGGCTGCTACAACGTGTTGGCTTTAGCTTTATTTCATCAGGTCCCTACGATGTGTTGGCTTAAGCTTTAATTCATCAGGGTCCTACCATGTGAGCTTTAGTTCATCAGGTTCCTACCAGTTCATCACCAACTGCACAAACAACAGAAGTTAAGGTTTGTTGACTGTTAATCGTTGGACTGCACCTTGAGAGTCAACATGGATTTAAACTTTTTTTTAACATAATCCAGGTTTAAATATCTCAACGAATGCTCTTGCGTTGGATGATTGACCACATTTTTATACAGTGAGTCTACTTTGTTGATCCTCGCAGGACATAACCAGGTTTAGAGTTTTGGTTCAAACGGAAATGCATCAAACTGCTATTATAATATCATTTTCGTCAATATTTGTCCAGCATCTCACATGTTTCACTCTCAGCCCTACCTGTGTGTGTGTGTGTGTGTGTGTGTGTGTGTGTGTGTGTGTGTGTGTGTGTGTGTGTGTGTGTGTGTGTGTGTGTGTGTGTGTGTGTGTGTGTGTGTGTGTGTGTGTGTGTGTGGCTGCGCTAATTAATTAATCAAGAACTGATTACACACCTTAACCCTCTCTCTCTAAACAGCCCTAACAATGGCCGCTCACCGTCCAATCCGGCCGTGATTTTATCAAACTGCGTTCGGCCTTTTCTCTTTTGTTCCATGATGATATTACCCCTCCGTTGTGTGAGCGGCTGCAGGCGACAGTCTGATAAACAAAACGGGAGAAAAATAATCTTTTGTCATACACTAAATGGCGGCTCGGCTGCCCGGCGGGTTTTTCATTGTGAGGCGTTTAGTTATGATTCATTCGGGTTTAATTGCTGTTGACAATGGCGAGGTGAGCGGAAAATTACAGACGCCCTTCATCAGAGGGGAGGTTTTTCAGGACGGACGGGGCGTTTAAACAGAGAGGATGCTGGGTAACAGTTCACCCAGTGGGAGGTTTTTTTTAATAAGTCACTTCAGATGAAAGCAGACCTCACACATCCAAACGCCACAATCCTCCTTCATTTCACCCAGTGACAACATGTTGACTTTATGTTAAGTTTAAAACATTAAAAACTGAACTTATCAACATGAACTAATGAAATCATTTACAAAGATGTTGCAGGAGTTCATTTATGAATCCCCGGACTCTGCAGGGACACATTAGGCGGCGAACAGTGAGTCTCTGCTCAACTTGAGTGCAGCAGCCTCCATTAAAGGCCCGTGTGCTGCTTGCTCTGTAATTACTACAGTACAGCAGCCGACGCTGCTAATGTCCACTGTGTTACAGAAAAGTGAGAGTACAGTGAGCTCAGCGCTGCCGTTTCCAAAATGACCACCGCATCAATAATGCAGCAGCAGCAGCAGCAGCAACCACTTCGTTTCTATGAACAACTGAACTAATATACCTCCAGTGAACATATTCAATTCACTATGTGCATTTACTTTAATGCTTTTGAAACGATAAAAACAGAGGAGGACGGATGAAGATTTATAGGGGCCGACCAATAGGAATTTGTCTCCTGATATATATTGCAAAAAAGAAAATGGCAATGATTCTAAAGATGTAATCAAAAACTTGATGACAAATAAATGTAATTGAGTCTTGATATTTTTTAGTTTAACCATAAACGTTATAATAACTAATTAAAAAGAAAAAGTAAACACATGATACAACCAAATGTGTAGAACTTGATTTAGGATTTTTTTTTTTGTAAAATGTAAAAAATAGAATTCCCATTATTATCTAAGTTTTCATATCATCAAACATAAACGCAGATACAGTAATGTCTGTGACAGGTTCTTATCGACCGATTTTAATCAGCCAATCAATAAACCGGTTGGGTTCTATCATTTATATTATTATGTTTTTATTTATTCATAATATTGAACAGTTTTACTAGAAGCTCTCTCTCACAGCCACTAGTGATGTTTAACATTGAATCCAAAGGAACAGCCCGGCGAACAATATCGACGCTCCACCCTGAATCAGTCAGGGCCTTGAAATGTGTCGTTGAAATCAGAAGTGAAACGACGTCAGCTCGCATTGAATTTCAGACCATCGTCTAATATTTTCTGACATTTTATAGAACAAAAAAGTAATTGATTGCGACGAGAACAGATGTTATGTCAACAAAAAAGCCACAGCGTAATTATCGTGACAGGCCTACATGTAGGTTTTTCTTCTCCATCTTGTCCTTTCCAGTTTTTCAAGACAAATGCAGCGATTTACAGTAAAAGCCAAAGATTCAGGCTCCGAAATGGTTTTTATTTCATGTTTCTGCTTCGGACGCCAAGAAAATGAAGGTTTCTGTAAACATCAAGTTTTTCAGAAAAGGAGGTTGTTCTCGGACAAAGCTCACAGGTCAGCAGGCGCCTCTAGTCTTAATGGGAGTGATGTAGCATTGTAGCTACGTAGCAGTAGTAAAACATAGCACTTGTTCTTACAATTTACAATTGAGATTGACCCAGATCTTTGAGAATTTGAACGTGAGCACGTCAACTCTTCTGTGATCGATTTCTGTCCGTCGTCGTCCAGAGTGAAGCAGATCTACGTGTCCAGAGCGTGACGGTTGATTCTGGACGATTATCCGGCACCAGTTTGAAACGGACGTATAAAAACGCAGCAGCGGCACGTGTGTGTCTGTGCTCGCCCCTCGTCTTTACAACTTTAATATCTTTAACTGTTCCCAGCTCCAGAGCGAGGCCGCGCTCCTTCATTATGAAGCCCGCAGCGGTCCGTCCTCAGAGACTAGCGTTCAGCAGGATTCCAGCTCTCAGCCGGTGGTGGTGGAATAAAAAACGGTGAACAAATCAGGGCCAAGCCGACATTAGCCCCTCGCCAGCGGGACGCCCACTTCCCGCAAAAGGCCAATTACTGTACCTGCACTCAGGTGTCCGTGGCTGTCCTCCACTTCCACCGGCTGTCGCCATGTGAGGTTAAAAGAGGTGACGGGGCTTTTACCTTCACAAAGGGACGGGGCCGACACGTCTGCCACACCTGACACGCTTTTTTTCCCCCTGCTTCTTCTTATTCTCCCCTTTTATTCTCGGCAGCCGGCTGCTGTATAATGAGCCTGTCTGGCCTTAAGAGGAGGCATTAGCAGTCGGCCGGCTCGCTCTGCTTTCAGTGACACTTCACCGCCGAGGAGGGGCAGAGCCATTTTCTCTCTGAAGAAAATATCAGATTCATTTCATATTTCCATGCACATCATGCTTTGTGAGCGGAGCCGCGGGGCAGGGGAGCGCCGACTCGGCAGGCAGGTCGGACTCACGTCGGCGTCAGGTGGTTGATCTTGTGGTTAAAGGTCAGTGTGGGATGTAAATATTTTTTGTATTTTGTATAATAATTTGGATATTGATTACTATTGAAAATACTGTATAATAAATAGGTATGAAAACCATTGTTTAAAGCTCAGTTTTTTTTTCATTTTAAATATATTTTAGGTGAGATTAGTTTGAGTTCAACTTGATTGCCGCTCTGGATTTTAATTTGTTTAATGGGGAATTTTATTTTTTTTAAATGAATATGTATGTGGCATAGACTGTAAATATAGAGGACGACATGACAGTTTCCCATAAGTGAAGCCAATACATCATGATCGCCCCCTGGTGTTGGGCTGCAGTATAGGTCATAAGCCCCGCCCCCTCCATGTCAGCAGATGTGTCTGTCATGTGAGGTCGTTCTTATCACACTGATGTTTGTTGAAGTGTTCATGTTTCTGATCACTTTGCTTCTCATTAGATATTTGATGATATAAACGGGGCATGTAACAGACATTGAAAAAATAATTTCAGGATCCTTTCGTTTATCCGGAACTCTCTTTGCCATAGTTGTGCCCTCCCGCAGGATTTTGTGGACATTGAGGAAAATCTGCAAAGTTTTTTATCACAACTCCCCTGAACAAGCCCTCACTCACAACAATGTCTACAGAACCCAAAAAATAGTTCCCGGATCTGATCGGGAATGTAATGAACTCTTCCTTTGCCAAAACGTTCCCCTTCCACCACATTTTGCGGAAATCGGTTGAGAAGCTAACGGACAAAAAAAAATGTTAAAGACATTATCTGAAGGTCCTGATTCAGAACCAAGGAGCTCGGTGCCAAACCAACGTCAACGGTTCTATTTCATATCGGTGAAGATGGAGGTTATGTTTACACGGTACATTTTACCGTCTTGATTTGTTTCCCTGAAAGGGTTTGAATGTCCCCTTTAGCAACAGTTTGAAATTCCACGAAAAATCAATTCAGGCCTGTTTGTCCTGAGGTTTTTATTCAGTTTTCACAATCAGATTATTGCATGTAAACGTGGTAATGTTTTGACTGTGGTCAGACAGTTCAGTTCAGTTCAGTTCAGGTCGCTCTTCTCTCTCTGGTCGTCGGCCGTGACCTCATCGTGCCGTGTCGATGAGTCACGTGACATCACAGCGGCCGTCCGGCGATTCTCTGTCCTCTGCAAAAAGATGCCTGATTAAAAACAGAGGGGAGGGGGCGAGTAGGGGAAGGTGAGGGGGGTCCTTTAATCTATAATAGAACAGAAGTTATCATTATTGTTAAATAATGCACCGCGGCCACCAGCATCAAGTATTAATAACTTATTGAACAGAGCCGTTTCCGGTGACCTGCCTCCGGGCCCAAAGCACGACTTTGAACACTACCTGTGTGTGTGTGTGTGTGTGTGTGTGTGTGTGTGTGTGTGTGTGTGTGTGTTCTTTATTGACAAAAGGCCACTGTAATATCGGGGCCTGTAAACCCCAGGGGGGGGGGGGGGGCTCTCACACTCTGCTGCTGCAGCGTAGTGAAACATTTTTTTTTCCATAACATTATAAAAACCAGAAATCCACCTTGACTCGAGCTGGAATCATTTTAACTCCTAAACATTTTGTCTCTGAGCCAATGAATATTTTCACAGGTTCTGTTCTGTTCTGTTCGTTCTCTCTTCCTTTTCTACGAGTATTGAAGAGTTTATCATTAGCACAGCATTTTAAAGTCAGACTCAGGGGTTTTCACACCTGAAAGTCCGAACCAACGTTGGTGTTTTGTTGCATTTTACTAAACGGTTGGTTCGGGTTTCATGTTGCCATGTTGCGACTTGTTGACTACAAACCTACGTCCTGTCGTCATCACCTACGTGATACTTGACTCTGATTGGTTTGAAGACATGCGTGCGCCTGACGTTGCCGCGTTGCTCACTTTTACTCGTCTAATTCCGCTTCTTTCTCTTCTTCTATGACAGCTTGTTGCCTCAACTTCCCGTAATTGGTCCAAAAATAATTGTTCTACGCTGCTAACTAACCGAACCGTGGTTCAGTTTGATCCGGAACCCAGACCTCCCTTTTGGTCGAACCAAACTTTGGACCATTGGTCCGAGGAAACTGTCACACCTGCAGTTTTGGGCGGACCAAACGGAAAAGTCTCAAAGTCCCTGACCAAAGGTGAAATGTTAGCATTAGAAATCATAGGACCTCATGCACGAACAGATTTGTTCGTCAGTGATAACACAAGTGATTTTGGAGAAGCTCCATTTTTCTCTTCGTTTGACTTTAAGGTACGAACACAGTTTACAGAGTTGATTTGTCCCAACCTATCGTAGGAGTCACGTGAATTTAGTCCGCTGCCGGTCAAATCAACTCTGGATGTTTGTTTGTTGCAGCTCAACATTGACCCTGCCCGCCTCGGGCTCTCCGAGCATGAAACACAAACGTCCGCCTGCTGCCAGAGTTGATTATTTTCTTCTCCTGCCGCAAATATAGCTAAATGAAAAATGAAAGAAGAGTCAACAAACATTTTGGCCTCCGTTCACTAAACATCTCGCATAAAAATCTATCTGTTGGACGCGTGTAATTTGAAAGCTTTAGAGACGGTTTCCTAGCAACTGGGGCCCGGTTGCCAGGTCCAGACATTACTGCCAATTATGGTGGGCAGGAGAAAATTGGTGTCCTCCTTTTTATTTATTTTCCCCCCCCCTCTCTCCTCATCTTCTAACGGTGGAACATCTCTTCCTCTTTCTGTCGGCCGCCGCATGGAGATCTAACGACGCCGTCGATATCGCTGCCGTTCAGCAACCATGAACGAAAAGCGATGAAGAGAAAATCTCTTGAAATCAAAAGGACGTCTGCGAGGCCTTTGCTCCGCTCCGTCGTCAGGCAGGCGACGGATAGGCATTTTTAAGACGTTTGATTTATGTTATTACAGACGCCACTCTGTCACATCATCGTCCAGTCGCTCACGCTGGGACTCGTTTGGTTTTAACGTGATCCAGAAGTTTTGTAGTGGAAAGAAGAAAAAAACAAAAAAACAATGAAATAAAAAAAAAAACCTGCAAACAATCACGGAGTTAATGCATTTTTTTCTTTCTTCTCCCAATTAGATTTGGGCAGACGTGTTGTGCAGCCCCCCCTAGCTGCTAGGGGGACACTGATGAAAACTAATGCTGTAATTCTGCTCACATATTGCCACCTGACTATTAGATTTTGCCCTTTTCTCTTGTACGGGGGCCAATGTGCTCGGTAGTTAACCCAATTAGCTTTTGTGTGTTATTGCTTTATGTTCTCACCCAGAGGACAGTTTCAATAATCAGGCGAGGAGGATGAGAAAGGGATCTGGGGGGGTCAACAGCCAACAAGCCCACAGGGTCCTGAATCAGCTCAGTATCAGGACAAGCTGCAGAGGAACAACAGCAACACAACAAACACTTTGATTTCACTCAGGTCTATAAATGTCCCCAAGACGACGGAAATGTTGAATAAAACTGGCTCCAAAATCTAAAACTAGGTTCAGATTATCAGAAGGTTTTGTGTCAAAAAGTGTGAAAAATATTTGACAGTATTATGCTGTGTTCCATTATTCCTCGGAAGTCAGGTTTATCATTCCGTTATGATCTCTGAACTTTGAATTACAGACCTCAGAGTCTGAATTGTCGGGAAAAAAACACTGTCACGACTTCCTGGCTCAGAGCTCCGAGGTAATAATGGAACGCAGGGTAAGTAAGAGAGTAGTGTTTTTGTGTGACTGCCATTTACAGACTCCACTTTCCCAAAATAAAGTGCACAAGGTAAATGGATGAGCAACAACATTTCACTCCGCTGCCGTTGGCGAGACAGAGACAGTTACAGTTCCTCAATGACTTTTTCAATACCTCTTATTCTTTAAAAAGTAACTGCAGATTCAAAAGTTGTGTCCCAGTTCGGAGGTCAAATCCTTCGGTGGCCCCGTCACAGCAGTTTGACCATGACCTCCCATTTTGCCCAAGGCTCCTTTTGATGGCTTCCATCTCCGAGCATCCCCAGGACTCATTGCGCGCCAGTGATGAAGCTAACGAGCTAGCTAGACGGGCGGCCGGGCTGCAATAGTTGCTGGAAGCAGCTAACGATACAACAGTAGTAGTGGAATGAGCAAAAAGGACATCCTCCGTTCACCAGGCGGTTTGAAGACGAAGGCCATGATCCACCGAAATATCTGGCCCCTAAATTGGGACTCGGCTAAAGTCGCAAATAGTGGGATGAAGAAGCCGAAGGAGTATGAAGAGTTGGAAAAGTGGGGAATGTTGATGGGTCATTACCAAAGCGATGGTGGAAAACGTAGAATATTTTGGAAGTACGGAAGTCATGGACGGTGTTGAATACAAGCCAGAAAGTCGTAATTGAGCTGAAGGCATTACTCTGGGTTTTGTTTCCATGAGGAGCGGGGATCAGGTCCGCCTCCACCAGAGATCAGGATATTACCTGGACCCTGGATCACAAGGTGGCACTCCAGTCGTTCCTGTGTTCGCTCACTGGGCGAATAGAAAAATAAAGAAATCGAGACTTCCAACGGTTGTAATCCTGACTCTCGAGCGTCGACTGGACACGTCGCCACGGACGAGTACGAACAGTGACACTGCGAGACGCCGCCACGAAAGACGCCATCTTATTTTTGGGGTGGGAGGGTCGTGGATCACGTGGACGAACATCCTTTTTTAAGCGTAGATCACAACATCAATTCACACTTTCACAGCATTCATCAGTTTGTGTTTCCTGACCCGTCACACCAGCGTGAGCTGTTCGCCAGGTGTGAACACCGGCAGCCACCAACTTTATTTCAGTCTGCACGCTGCCATTTTTAAACTCCACTCACTTTAGTCTCTTTTCGCAGCAGCAGCATCAGGTTGAGTCGACAAACAGACACATCAGCTGTTTAAGAGGGGGAAGAACTCTGCCATGTTCAGGTGTGAACGTCTTGTCATGGTGAAAAACAGGGAGAGAAAAACAACCCATCAGATTCAGTCCTTTGCCTCCGCGGCTGCTGCCAACGCGAGGCTTCGCTCAGAGGAATCTTCCGGCTCGGAGCTGTCGCGCTCTGCTGCGAGCGAGGCGACGCCTCGACAAGCGTCCCCCCCGAGCCAGAGGAGGATAAACAGCCAGCTGAAAACCTCTCACCTTAAAAACACACCTGAGGTGGCAGCCGGGGCTCCTCCGGAGTCAAGCGGCATTTCATAATCTGGCTCGCGAGGCCCCGTCGCGCTCGGCGTGGTCGTGCCACTGCCGCCGCCTGGAGGCATTTTAATCATCTGTATGAAGCGATGTGGCCCGGGGCCGAGGAGCGAGGGGGGGCCACCGGGGTTCAGATTGTGCTCAGATTCCCTTCAGATGGCTGAGCTGACGGCGGCGGGATAATGAGGCTTCTCATTACGGAGACCAGGTGGAGGAAGTCTGCGTTTTGTCACCGCCGTCACAGACGAGGAGCCGGGGTCACCACGGGTGTCGGCCAGAAGACGAGCGGCGGTGTGCGTCACACGTCACCGTTTGTGTGTGTGTGTTTGTGTGTGTGTGTGTTTGTGGGCTGCAGCCTCGGAGCCGCTGGCATCTTGGCTTGTGATTGTTCAGACTGGAGTCGGAGGAATCGCCCACAGTTCACTGTGGCTGTGGAACAGGAAGGGACGTCCACGATGAAGCTCTCAGCGGCCGGACACCGAGTCAGAGCCACGTGGCTGCAGCTCGGTACTGTTCATTTCACACATCCCGTTTTCAACATCCAGCTTCCAGCCAGCGAGCGGACAGAGCTGCTGCTGCTGCCGCCGCCACCAGGGGGCGCTAACATCCGCATGTCACTAACGTGAAAACAGCTCCACTGCAAGTTTCAGGTCAGTTTAAGAGAGTCAGACACAGATTCACTCAGATTCAGTACATTTATTTATAGACTTACTCATTTATTTTTTTCCATTCATTCATTGGAGACTCATTGGAAATATGAGTCATGACAAAGTCTGTGGAAGTTTTTCTCATGGACTCGTCTTAAAAAGTAAAAAAAAGAATGGCTCCGTCTGTCTGTATCTGTCTGTCTGCCTGTCTGTATCTGTCTGTGTATTCCTGTCTCTATCTGTCTGCATCTGTCTGTCTGTCTCTGATTGTCTGTCTGCATCTATCTGTCTGTCTCTGATTGTCTGTCTGTATCTGTCTGTCTGTCTGTCTGCATCTGTCTGTCTCTGATTGTCTGTCTGCATCTGTCTGTCTGTCTCTGATTGTCTGTCTGTATCTGTCTGTCTGTCTGTCTCTGATTGTCTGTCTGTCTCTGATTGTCTGTCTGTCTGTGATTGTCTGTCTGTCTCTGATTGTCTGTCTGTCTCTGTCTGTCTGTCTGCATCTGTCTCTGATTGTCTGTCTGTATCTGTCTGTCTGTCTGCATCTGTCTGTCTGTCTCTGATTGTCTGTCTGTATCTGTATCTGTCTGTCTGTCTGCATCTGTCTGTCTGTCTCTGATTGTCTGTCTGTATCTGTATCTGTCTGTCTGTCTGCATCTGTCTGTCTGTCTGTCTGCATCTGTCTATCTCTCTGTTTCTACCTGTCTCTCTCTGTCTCTCTGTCTGGACAAAGGGGCAAACTGATCTCACAGAGAATTCTTCACAGATGAAAACCATCAGACACATTTAGTGACTGATTCTCTGCAGCCTGACAGAATCTCAGGACAGTTGAAGCTTCAGGTCTGAGCTCGTTGTCCGAAGGCTGAAAGTCCAAGTCTTTTTGCGTTATTGCAAATGTCATTATGAATATGTGAGTTCTTCTTGCAGCTGGATCAGACCAGCTGGTTTCACTTGACCTGCTGTACTTTACTGCACTCCATCACATGACGAGTCGACCACAGTGATGCATCACAGAGATTCTCTCATCAGAAATATTCTCCGTGTCGGAGCTTCAGCCTCCGAACACGTATCCATCTTGCCGTTTCCTCCGGCGGCTTCAGTCTTAGGCTGCGGATACGAACTCTGCTCGTTAATATTTCATCTGCAGCGATATGATGTGCGAGGCCTCGGCCGTCTCACCTGCCAGCTGCGCGGAGACGGTCTGGAATAGAGACGCCAGGAGTTTTATTATTCTTATTTGAGCGTTTCTCACTCTGCCAGTTTCATCTCTGAATTATTCACACGGCCTCCACCTGCAGCAGAGGTCTGAGACAATAAATCTCCATCTCACACTCAGAGGCTCATTAATTAATCACAATGGAGGAGCTCAGAATTATGGATTTTAATATCGTGAATAATTCATGACGCAGCTTTATTTTAACCATCTACAAACAACTAATCTATATAACGAGCTGCGAACGTGTCGACAGGCGTTTTCGCCCGTAAGAAAACAAACCAACTTTTTTGTGGCTCATGTTTAATTTTTTCCACCAACACTTTTTTATTATTTATCGCAGGTTTCAGTTTATGGTTCTTTTGTTTCCAGTAACGAGCCCGGAGCTTTGACCTTCTGCCTCGGCAAACAGTAGCTCGAGAGAAAAAAAATGGTTGACAAAGCCGCGGCGTTTAGCTGCAGAATGACCAGAGCGGCGGCCGCAGTAATTATTTTCCTCTTCGCGAGCGGAGGCCTCGGGAAGGGAAAAGAAAACAACATCACACGGGTCAGAGTCTCTTCATCTCCTCTGCAGCTCTGGGTTCGCAGATGGTGAGTTTATGTCGTCGGCACTGACATGCGAGAGTTTCCTGATCTGGAAGACGTGGACCATTTCGGGGATTTAAAAAAATAATAATAATAATTCGACCTCTGCACCGCCGAGACAGAAGTTCATCTGCTCACATTACAAAACGCCATAGGACCTCAAGTGTTGTCACAGCAGTTCGGGAGCACAAGTCACTAAGTCCAGGAACAGAAAATATGAAGCCAGAAAAAAACGTTTTCCACACGCTGCAGGGGTCATTTCAAAAGAACGACTTTACACCTATACGAATTCCTGGAAGTTTACTGGAAATATGTTCACCAGCTTTCATCGGTTCAGAGCTCGTTCATTGGTTCACCGCTTGCACATGCGTATTGTCACGTCTCTCCTGGAATTCTGAAGATGTCTTTTTTCTCTGATTTTATACTCGTATTAATTCTATGTTTGGACTTTGTTGCCTATCACAATGAAGACTATATTGATTGACTATCTTTATGTCGTCAACGAAGGTTCTTGTCAGAGGCAACAGAAATACAGGTCTACTTTTCAACCAATCACGTCGCGATCTCTAGAGCCACAACACGGCCGCAACCGAAGCTCCTCCTCGGCGAAGGAAACGAAAAATGTGGACCATCTAAAACATTCTTGTACCTTGTCTCTTAATTATTCACGGCTGTGTTTCGTGGGTAACATGCAATGAACCAACCGGAGCTCCAACTCTCCTTCTGTTGCAGTTTAGAAGATTGATGTTACAACGGGGGATTTGTCAGGTGGTGCGAGAGCAGCTTCTCGGCTGAGGACCTGATGACTGAGAAGATCCGTGTTCGGCGTTATCGTAACGTGCAGTTGCGTTTCCTGGACGGTGCGCCTTAGGTTAACGTGGAGTGAACGCCGCCATGACCTCCCTGCCGTTGATTCAGCGCAGACGTATACATTTGTATAAAGCCTCGAGTGTCAGTCGACACTTGAGCTGGTTTAGTCACAGAACACAGTTTGTTGGACTGTTCACGATTCCATTAAAATCGTGAACTGATTGGTAACAAGAGGCGAAGTACAGATAGTTAAAGAAAAATTGTGATACGGATATATTGTCTGGTATCTACATTTAAAAAGAAAAATAAAAGCAATAATTCCTTAGATGTTGTTATCAGTGCCCTTAAGACGAGGGACATTCTAAAAGGCTTAACGTGATTAAATGAGCTCAATGCAAGATAATGTCCATAATTATAGGAATTATGGTTTAGATTTTTTTGACAGCTGTTAGTGTTTTGTGACGAGAAATATCTGAGAGAAATTTGGAGAGTATTGATGCTGCTTTGGCACGTTAGCTTACCTGTAATTACGTGAAGTCTGTTCACGTTAAACGTTAGGGGTTTAGTACGGTCCGGTCTTGGCGGAGGTTCGAGCTCTGCTGAGTGACGCTCTAGTTGTTTGATCGATGTCTCTTCATCTTTACTCTTCTTCTGGTTGATTTACCTGCTGAGCTTTAATATAGTTTCCACTTTGAGTATGAAACTCAGGATGACAACTATATTTCCCCTCCTTCACCGTCGTATCTGTCTCTTCCTGCACTTTCTGCCTAAAAGGACACGATGATGGAACATTCTCGCTTCTTAGATTTTTTGGGGGGATTGTTTATATGAATTTTTTTTTCTTTTTAAGGTAGTCACAGAGCTGCGGTGGACCAATCTGAAATCTTCAGAGGACAGACACATCATTTAGGAGGTCTGGAGGAAAACTGAGTCGAGATGGCAAATAGATAATGAGACGGCTAAAAGCTTGATCTTAAGAATAATTTGCTTCTCTCGCGGCGCGGCCTCGAGTGGGGAAACCGTTAATCAAAGGTTAGAATGAAATAAACTTTGTTCAAAGATCCTTTTCCCCAAACATTTAAGACTTGGAGGGCGAGAAGGGCAGAGGGAAAAAAAAATCCAATTATTTTCCTCTTTTATCACTTCACTCGTTACAAATAAGACACGCTCTCTGAGAGGCAACACAGTTTAGTTTTATAATTGCTGTTTTACCACCTGCCAGTTCGGCTAACAGTCACTCCGTCTGTCCTCCCCCTCGTGGCTCTCCAGCCCGACATCATCAGCCCTGCTCCAATTAGAGCCGTCGCTGCTTCTGACCACGACGAAGCCGCTCCGTCGTTTATTAACCGGAAACAAAACAAAGAGCAGTGAATATCATTCTTTATTGTCATTTTTACTTAATGTCCGTCCTGCCCTCGATTCTTGTGAGCTGGTTAAACGTGACATTGTTTCCTTCTTCTCAGTTTGATGTTTGTGACAGGCTGGTCGGCCATGTTGGTCACACTGTAGGGAAAAACACATAATGGTTAAAAGTTGGGCTCCGTCAAAAACAACTCACCAACTTTACCTGAAAACTACTGCTCCTGCTGTTTTTATGGTGCCCAGAGGATGAACCCCACAGATCCTTGTGACTCCACTTGAACACAATAAAATAACTTGAATCTTTTACACAGATTTGCATCAAACTTCCTGCTCACATTCCTGCTCCTCAGAGGATGAACAAGAGACTGTACTCGCAGATTCTTCCCCCCGTTGTAAAATAACACGAGCAAAAATCTCTCCGATTCAGGAGGTCCAGCCAGGTCAGAGCGTGGAAACACCCGAGTGGGTGAAACAGCTCCCGTTGTTTCCTGTTCACTTTCTTTTCTGGGAGAAAAAAACTATTGTTTTATTTTGTGCACTGACGTGTTTCTGGCTCCATCATCTGCGGACCTTGTTCTTCTTAGATGAAATGTTTCGTTACATTATGGTGCAACACCCTCCGCTCAGATGTAATGGATTTAAGCGCTCGTCCTCGGCCAGGACGGAGCCCCCGCGGCACAAATCACACATACCCACCTCACCTGCAGCCGCCGTCGTTGCTTCGGGATTTTTTTTCATTTGTCAAGTTTTTGTTTTTCTACGTACGACGTGTTACACGTTTACGCCTGACTTTGGAAAATTAAGTCCTGGGGGGTGAAAACATCAGGCCTGATAGCAATAGAAGAAGGGGACCAGGAAAGTTCTCAGCTCCAGTGTGAGCAGAGCAGATGACTGGATGTTCCCTCAAAACAAATTATCAAAAACAAACAGAAACCAATAACCTGTTACAACCCTCCCCCCCCACCTCCTCCACCCCCGTCCGACATGTAAAACTGTCTCTGGGTGGCGTCGACACCCTGCAGCCACGCAAACGCCAGGAAATATGGAAAGAGGAAAAGAACAACATCCACAAAAAACACGGGCAGGAAATTTTCACCGCGAGGGTGAAAATGAGAAACGACATAATAAAGCGATTCTATTAAAAAGCCATCTGACCGTTAATAAAAGTAATGATTTGATGAGGACGTCCTGTCGCAGAGCCAGAGGCGGCACACAGGAAGACGAGGAGGAGGAGGCGGACCAGGCTTTATTTTCATCCTCCGACATCACAAAGACGGGAAAAATGAGACAAAGTGTGAGCGTGTGTGTGTGTGTGTGATGGGGGGGTAACATAAAAAACAATTGCTGCCTCTCCCATCTCTGACTTAATGAGATTTGCTGGCTGCTGCCGCTGTGGCCGGGGCTCAGGCATTATTTGTTGTTGCAGGTGATGGCAGGATTGGATAAAACACATATCTGGCAGCGAGGCGCGGCGTCGACTTTCTCATCTGCCGCGGAATATCAGACTCACCTTCTGTCAGTCTGCGGCTCCAGATGCTGCACGCTGAGAAACACAGATTTACATTTCAGATACAAATTCCGGAGACACGAGCACGAACGCGGGCGTCGGAGAGACGTGAGGCCGGAGAGTCGGTGTTTAAAAAAGGTATTTCGGTGCAGCTGCTTCATGAAGCCGCACCTCGGGTTCGTTCATCTTCATCACCCGCTGCCAAACTGATGTTCAGGGGAAAGCTGCTAAAGGCAGATTGATTTGTTGCTAAAGGTTGTCATTGCGCGATTACATAATTTGGTTATGACGTGAAATTGCATTAATGCGTAGAATACACAAAAATGTGTATATCTCATCTCTCAGTTTAGATTTTATATTATCAAATATTTTCTTTGTAGAAGTTATAAAAACAACAGCAAAGATTCTGTAACTGGTGAAACGCTGCTGTCAGTTTGTATATTAATCTGTGATAAAAATGCTGCCTCAGAACGGTTACAGGTTAGCTAATGTTATTTCAGGTTGGCTAACATTATTACAGCCAAGCTAACATTATTACAGGTTAAGTAATTTAATCACAGGTTAGCTAACGTTACTACAGACAAGCTAAGGTTATTACAGGTTAAGTAATTAAATCACAGGTTAGCTAACGTTACTACAGACAAGCTAATGTTATTACAGGTTAGCTAACTTCATTAAATGTTATGTCATTTTATTACAGGTTAGCTAACGTTACTACAGGCAAGCTAACGTTATTACAGGTTAGCAACAGTTATTACAGGTTAAGCAATTTAATTACAGGTTAGCTAGTGTTATTAAAGTTTAAGTAGTTTTATAGCGTTAGCTAACGTTACTACTGGCAAGCTAACGTTATTACAGGTCAGCTAACGTTATTACAGGTGATGTTATTTCATTACAGGTTAGCTAACGTTATTACAGGTGATGTTATTTCATTACAGGTTAGCTAACATTACTACGGGCAAGCTAACGTTATTGGAGGTTAGCTAACGTAATTGCAGGTACGTTCAATTCCAGCAGCTAACCAGCGACAATACAGACACAACAACCTCTTGTCAAAGAGGGAAAATACTAGCTTTTTAGCGGTTGAGTCCCATTTCCAAAGTTGCTACTGTAAACAAATTGTAATAGTAGCCAAATTTGTTGCTAGCTGGGGAAAAAATGTTGCTTGGCTATAGTCAGAAAGTTGCGAAATCTTTCAACAGGGTTGCTTATTTGGCGACACTGTCCACGCCCTCGTCTCGAAGATTCCCACCTCAGATGCCTCTGAAGTTCTTCACCACCTCTGTGTCCTTTGCTCAAATCGTAGATAATACATGATGTAGTATACACCCTCTTCTCTTTAAGGTTTAATCTCCACTGTCTCTTCTCCACCATCTGCTTCTTGTCATTGTCCTCAGTCCTCCCACGGGACGCGGTGATGTCGTTAGACTGATGGGCTCATTTAGACCATAGAACTTTTTAAAAAGGGAAACGTGTAAGTGTGAAATTGTCTCTCGTTCTTTTAAATGGAAGAGGCATTTCACCTTCAGCTGTTTGGCAACAAAGTGAAAACCCAGGACTCTGAGTCGTGAGTTTAGCGTAAAGACTTCTTGAGATGCAACAGTTTTCATTTCCTCTCTATGAAAGAAACTATTCTTATTGTGGCCCGTGTTTTCTTCTTCTGTTTCTTTCAGGGTTCAATCCCACAACTTGTTTCACTCCAACTCTCACCTGCCGTCTTCATAGACACGACGTCTGTTCAGACGAAGGTGGGAAAAAATTAAAAACTTGTATTTTATTGTGTTGAGAAAAATATCATCTATAGTTTCAGAGAGAAAAAAACACCAGCACTGCTTTAGAGACGTTGATGACTTTGCGGTCGGACTGAAGATACAAGATACTGTAGACGACTCTGTCTTTTGGGTTTTAATGCACTTTAAATAAACACAAATGGAAATTTGACACCTGTCATTTAGGTTTTTCAAATGAAAAACAGAAGCTGTTTTTGTGGGAACACTGAACAGCTCAGTGTACAGGAAGCACCAGGACATGTTTCAGTTCGTGGGGAGCGGGAAAGATCGATGCACTCCGCAGCAAAGGCGGGATGACTGCGGCGTAAAGAAATCAGGATTTCTGTGGACGCGGCACAAATGGCGCCGTTTGTGCCCCGTCAATGTTTTTTTCCATTTCTGAAATGAACCGTGAGTGACAGCGTCATTACCGTCACTGTGTCGGAATCAGAGGAAACAAAGACGTCGAAGGTTCCGCTGTTCCTCCGTCGCAGGAGACGACCTTCAACACTTTACGATGTAATCGGTTACTCTCTCGCTCACACGCAATTCAGTCGGTAGCTTTTAAAAGTAGGAGTTCAGCACCCAACCCTGTTCACACACACTCACACACACACACACACTCACACACACACACACACACACACACACACACACACACACACTCTCGCTCTCTCTCTCTCTCTCTCTCTCTCTCTCTCTCTCTCTCTCTCTCTCTCTCTCTCTCTCTCTCTCTCTCTCTCTCTCTCTCTCTCTCTCTCTCTCTCTCTCTCTCTCTCTCTCTCTCTCACACACACACACACACACACAGAGCTTCTTAGGCTTGATAATAACTTGTTGTTGGTGTTTTCGTTTCACTGTACAAAGCTGCTGGGTCCAAACAGCCGACGGTCGAGATGAGCAGGTTTTTAATGAGATCCAGAAAAACACAGAGGAGTAGATAGAGAGAGAGAATTACATCACATGAAGGGAGAGGAGGAAGAAAAAAAGAAAGGAAGGTAGAGAAGAGTAAAGTAGAAGAGAATAATAAGAAGAACGTCATTATTCTCTAATTACGAAATACAATTTACATTCAGTTATTTCAGTGCATATATTTGAAGATTATCTTGTTCATGTGAATTTTACAGACCATTTACCACATTTACAAAAATTATTTCCAAATCATGTTGCTGCAATAATTATCATACAGTATTAAACCTATTTTTTTTGGGGGGGGGGGGTATTCTGAGGGAAATATTCTCTGTGGTGGTTAATTTACAAAAACGATACTTTGCTGAGATCATAAACTCATAAAAGTGTTAAATTCTCTGATATTAACATGACAAATTTAAAATCTTTTCACCAAGTTTTTGTGAAATGCGTTAAGTAGTTTTAGCGTAATCCTGCTGACAGACAGACAGGCAGGCCGACAGACAGATGGGCAGACAGACAGACAGGCAGATAGACGGGCAGACCGACAGACAGACGGGCAGACAGACAGACAGACAGACAGGAGGACAGACGGGCCGACAGACAGATGGGCAGACAGACAGACAGACAGGCAGACAGACGGGCAGACAGACAGGCAGGCCGACAGACAGACGGGCAGACAGACGGGCAGACAGACAGGCAGGCAGACAGGCAGGCCGACAGACAGACGGGCAGACAGACGGGCAGACAGACAGGCAGGCAGACAGACGGGCAGGCAGACAGACGGGCAGACAGGCAGGCCGACAGACAGACGGGCAGACGGGCAGGCAGGCAGACTGGGGTGAAATCACTCTTTCCCCATTTACATTCTGTGAACAGGTGGATAATTCCATTTGATTTAAGAAAATAAAAGTATCTCCGGACGCCAGAAAAGTCTCTAAATTCTTCCCAGTTTGGTCCTGAGTCTCATTTCAGGATTTTATTTATTTGCAACAGGAAGAAAAGAAAAAAAAGACCTGATGAGCTGATAATTTTTCCTGCTTGAATAAATATAATTTTTTGACACTTCACTGTCTCTTTATATTTATACGTTGTGTTTAAAACGTCCAGAACCGCTGTAGATCGGCTGAAACTCAACTCTGCGGCTCGTCCACTAACTCGTGAGTTTTCTTTAACCGACGGGAAAGAAAGTGTGGAAATCTAAAAATGGCCGGTTCTAAATCCGCACGTCCGTTAATGCTCAGTGAGAGAAGAAGAAGAAGAAGAAAACAGAGTGTGTAATTACATGGAGCTTTCTGGGCCTTAATGTGGGATTGATTTCTAACTGCAGGACATCCTTGAACCAGATCCTTAAAAATGAAGAGAGGAAAAAAAAGGGGGAACGGCGCCTTAAGTGAATTTAAAAATGCAGGAATAATTACACATATACTGCAAACTAATTAAGAAGCTGTGAACTCCGCGGCCTCGCTCCTCCCTCGCAGTGATTACTCCGCTCATATTTCACACTGCAGCTAATTCCTCTGCTGCAAAACGGACGGAAGCAAAAACGCCACGAGAATGGACCAGTGACTTCAGACATGGACCAAAAAAAAAGAAATTAAAATTAAAAAAGGAAGAAAGTCAGACTGTGGTTACTATTTCAAAGTCGTCATATTAATTGTGTTGGAGGGGAGAGAAGGAAGAGAAAGTCTGTCTGCTGAGAAACATGGATATTTTTATTATTCAATGGATGTAATTTATATCTGCGGCAGGATGAAGCCAAGAGCCGAGGACAAAGACCGAACCACCGTCCAGCCAGAATAAAACTATGACTCTCAGGACCATATTCATAAAATTCAGCTTCTCCAGAGTCAAACGGCTGAAAAACGAGAAAGACAAGATCAACAAACTGAAACTGATCAAGTCAAATGTCCAGATTTGAAGTTAAATCTGATCCAGGCGTCTAAACGAAATGAAATGATTTTTATTTTTCTGTTTCAGCGTCATCATCACTTCCTGCGAAGTCACATTAGCTTTGAACAGACGAGGAGCCACGCCCACAATATTAACTTACATCAGCAACAGTCCCTGATTCTCACACACGAGACGTAAATACAGATTCAACCAGTGGAGACAATAACCTAATCAATAAACTCTACTCAAGCCCTCGATCAATAACATAAAACAAGAGTGTTCCTGTCAAAATGATTCAAATCTGTCGATTATTTTCTTGAGTACCGATTGAATAGTGAAAATTGTTGATCGTGTTCCTCAAAATCCCAAAATGATGTTTTGTTTTGTCCACACACTGAAGATATTTAGTTAATTATCACAGAAGAACAAAGTAACCAGAAAATATTCACTTTTAAGAAGCTGAAATCAGAGAATTTTGACTTTTGTTTTGATTAAACCAAAAAAAAAACGATAAAATCAAATATCAAAAATACAAATCGAAGAATTGATCTACTTTATGAAAATCAAATATATTTTCGAATTTAATTTAATCGTTGTTACACCATCGTGAACATAACAATAAAAACAGGCCAGAGAAGTGAACTGGATTCAACCTAATAACTTCATCTATAAATAAAAAATTAGACCCCAACTGATATGAGCCTTTAAATGTGCATTTATGTTTTATATTTTAGGTCAAATGTTTTTTCTTGATTCTAGTTCTATTTCGTGGTTGCATTTGTCATTTTTATTAGTTTCTCATGATCAAGATTATGGTTAAATTAAAATAGCCTCAATTACATTTCTTTGTCATAGAAAGGTTTGATAACGACATCTTAGAATCATTGACAGATTTAAATATATATATATATATATATATATATATATATATATATATATACACACACACACACACACACACACACACATATATAAACCGGCCAATGTATTGGTATTGAGAATCTTGTGCTCCCTAATATCAATATTGGCCCCCAAAAATTCATATTGGTTGGGCTCTATAACAAATCCCATTCAGATAAGATTAATAATAGTAATAATAATAATCCCTAAACTTCCTTTCAGTGACACTTTAGTAAACAAACCACAAAAGGTTTTGGTTTCTTTATCAGTCAGGAAGCGTCTGTTTTTAATTCTCTCATTCACACTTTTAGATTAAAGGAGAAAAATAAATCCATTTCTGAACCCACAACACAAGAACTAATGAATGTTCCACAATATCACAACAATATGAATCTGACTGTGCACAGCGGCTGTCGGCCAATAATCATCTGCAAAGCAATAAACTCAGCGCTCGCACACACACACACACACACACACACTGTGTGGTTGACAGATTAATGACCCATCAGCTCTGTGTCTCTGTGTCCGTATGCTGCACGTTAAGTTTTCATCAACGCTCATGTGGAACTGACTTTGGCTGCAGAAACACGACACCGGTCGCCGGGGAAAAAACGACTCTGTGCCAAACTGCTTCCAAACCCCCCCCCCCGACTCCGACACGTTGCTGCAATTAGCGTCAGGCTAAAGTGAGTTAGCTGCAGATGGGACCTGATCGGTGACGCCAGAAAAAACGACTGAGAGCAAACTGACTTCAGGCCCGTTTGTGTTCATCAGCTGATGGACGAGGGCGCACACGGAACACTGTCGAGAATCACAACGAAAAATCGTCTACGATTAATAACGGACTAACGGAGAATTTGAGTTTCCTCTTCGCCGCTGGGTCGTCGTCATCGTCGTGCAGAGTGTGACATGTCAGGATGTTGTAGACGACTCTTCAGCAGACGAGCGTCGGCTTCAGATGACTCTGAGCCCATTGTAGCTGCTGGATCAAAAGCAGCATCACCACAGAAGAAGAAGAAGTTGAACGAAGCGACGGGAAAGTGACGCGTGTCATGATGAAGCTGAAGAAGAAAAATACTGTCAAGTGAAGAGGCTTTCAGAAAAATAATGAAATAAAAACACGCAGGTAGATTTAGTTTCATGTAGTTAAACCGCCAGTAAAAACAGACTGACGCAGTGAACTTCATCTGTCGCTCTGCACTTCAGACGTCCATCATCCACCCTGACCTCTGATCCCTGACCTCCGACGAGCCCGAGCTCGACCCTCGCCACGCAACCCGACGCTCGCTCATCTGGACTGTTGAGTCTTTGGTGGGCGGGGCCAGCGGCTGACGTCTCCGCTGCTTCGATTGGTCTCTTTGTTAACAAGGAAGTTATCGTTTCACCCCCGTGTTTCGTTTTTTCACGAGACATTAATCGTTCAACAGCTGCAAACGTCGTGGTCCTACGAGTCGGCTGGCGACGTCACTTGGCCGACGTCGACGGTGTTTTGCTCGCTCCAGTGTTTTTGGGCCGACTCCGTCTTTTCACCTGCTTTATTCTCAGTCATCGACTGAATGACTCGTTAAGGAGCTGATTTTCCTTCTTCTTCTTCTCTCTCCGAGTGTGTAGAGATCCTCAGTAACACCTCGCAACGACACAGTGTCTCTCTGTGCCCAGAGAACAAAGACAGAAGCAGCGGAGAGAAGAAGAGGAGAAAGGCTTTTTTTTTTTTTTTAAGTCTTCACTCTCC
Organism: Scophthalmus maximus; assembly: GCF_022379125.1. NCBI lineage: Eukaryota > Metazoa > Chordata > Actinopteri > Pleuronectiformes > Scophthalmidae > Scophthalmus > Scophthalmus maximus. The sequence continues at coordinate 23,393,509 of NC_061523.1, read as the reverse complement.
TTCTCTTTGTGCCGTCAAATCTGCCGGGTGAGTGGATTAGTCGAATCTTCAAGCTGCTCTTCAAAGTCAACTCTGCTCTCAACCCACTCTCCTCCTCCTCTCTCCCTCCGCTGCTCTCTGGTCCGTCGTCTTTCTCTTCTTTAACTTCTCAAAGCTGCAGATACTCGCACTGGCTTTATCAGCTGCTGTACAATTTAACAAAATCCTCCACAAAGACTTACAGGCAGAGGACACGCAGAGAGAGGAACCACTACCACCACCACCACCGCCGCCGCCGCCGCTCAAATATGCAAACCACGCCTGCTGCCAGATAGACTGAGAGTGAAGAGCGGCTGCTGTCGGTGACTTCTGCTCCTCGTCTCCGTCTCTAGAAGGAGAAGGTTTCCACCGGAGGAGGGTGATGATGATGACATCTCCCGTTCATCACTTGAATCGTCCTGTCGGTGATCGAAGACTCAGGCCGTGGGGATCGAACCTCCGTGGGCGGTGGGCTCGTCGTCAAGGCCGTTGACGTTTGTTTTCGAAGCGACGGTTGAGTTGTTTCGGAGACGGCGGACGTCCTATTGAGGAGATGGTTCTGGTTCGTCACACAGATCAACAAGTGGTCAGTGCATGGTGTCCCTGTGGGCGTCTCTTTCTCTCAGAATAATGTTGTCATCTCGCAGACAGAATGTCTGTCTCCACATTTGGGACAAAGGACCAACAACCTTACGACTAGACTCAACAGAGTCGGGATTGTGGCTGCAGCTAAGGATTATTTTCATTATCCATTAATCTGACGATTATTTTCTCGATCAATCGATTAGTTGGTTGGTCCAAAAACTGTTATAAAATGGTGAAAAATGTCAATTGGGTTTCCAAAACCCCAAGATGATGGGGTTTTTTTGTCCACACACTAAAGATATTTAGCTTAGTGTCACAGAGGAGCAAAGAAACCAGAAAATATTCACACTTAAGAAGCTGAAATCAGAGAATTTGGACTTTTTCTTTCATAAAAACGACTTAAACCGATTAATCGATTATCTAAATAGTTGGCGATTCATTTAGTAGTCGATACAGAAGTATTTATTATAGGGGCTCAATATGTTGAGTAGATTTCTGGTTCGTGACACAGATCAACAAGTGGTCAGTGCATAGTGTCCCTGTGGGCGTCTCCATCTCGCTCAGAATAATGTCGTCATCTCGCAGACAGAATGTCTGTCGCCATAGAAACGCTCTCTGTCTCAGTACATTTAGGACAAAGGACGAACAACCTCACAACTGTAGACTCAACATTCGGGATGATGTCACTGGGTTTGTTTCGAGCCGCTGCAGCGACAGTTGAGTCGACTGAGGCGAGTGAGAGACGCGCTTGAACTCGGTCGGAGCTGAAGGCGAGAAGTGAAGCGTCCTCGTGTTTCCAGTTTGCCCTTCGCTGAACTCGTCTTCAGTAAGAATAGGACGCCATGTTAATCAGAGCTGATTAAAGAGAAACCTTCGGTCTCTGGTCATAAAAAAAACCCCCACGAGAGTCTGAGCCGCGGCTTCTCTACAGATTACACATGTTTTTATTCCACACAGGTTTTTTTAAAGTCTGTGATTCTCATAAGACTTTTAAACTTTGAGCAACTTGTTCCACAACATAAGTTACAGATGTGTGATACACATAATTCTTTGAGCCTCGCCAGTGAGTCAAGGTCACAGGGTCATTTAAAGTTTGAATGTTTTAAAAGTGTTTTAAAAGTTGGTTTAAAAAAAATTATATATATATATATATATATATATATATATATATATATATATATATGTGTGCGTTGGTTTCGTGTGAAGACGTCAGTGGATCAGTGAGATGAATGTTGACTATCGGGGCCGGAGCCAGAATTTGTTCAGTGAAACTCTGAAATGTCTCAACAAGAAAAAATGAACAAAACAAGAATAGCAAATGTTTGTGAAATGATCTTGATTTTTCAGTTTTGTTTTTCCGTCACGTTTTTGAATCTGTTCTTTTTCCCCGAGGTTTTCCAGGCTGTTGGAGAAAAGTGTCGTCAACTTCTTCTTCTTCTTCAGTTGTTTGGCCGAACATCGACGTTTTTACTTTTCCTGAAGTTCCCCCAGCATGTGAGGCGTTTAGGGAACATCTGTAAATTGTAATGACAGGAGATAACCTGGGTTTATGATCTCTCTCGTCCAGTATTTACATCTTACATGTGAGTGTGTACATTTATATAAATGAATATGATCATGATTACTCCCCTCCATGACACTGTGATCACCACTGTCTGCTGACGTCATCAAAATATCATGAATAAGATGTAGTTTTATTTGTGGTGTGGCTGAAAGACGCCCGACGTCCATCAGATGAACTCTGGCTGCACAAATCTGATACGTTTTCTTTTAAATATTTCATTTTGTAAATGGCGACGGCTCCAGAAACACGGCAGCAGATCGTGACATGTAAAACTCTGCAGCAGCCGCTGGTTAAGGAAACCACGGGACGTCTGTTTGATCAGAGCGCGGACGCCCTCCGCAAAAAAACGGACTGACAGAGCGCCGCCGCTAATCCGGCGTTAGCGAGGCGTTGCTGCGGCTGCGTCTCTCCCAGCTGGAGTAAGTACCTGTTCACGCCGCGCCGATAAGCGGCCGAGAGCCGCGGCTTCGCCGCCTCTCCTCCGCGACTCTCACCTCGATTAGCTCCGTCGCGCAGACGAGGATTTTTCCTCTGTGCAATAACATCCAGGTGCAGAACGAACGCCGAAGCTTCCCACCTCCAGAAACAGCTCCGACTCTTCAACATCACCAATGATTGGACAGGAGACGGAGAGTGTGTGTGTGTGTGTGTGTGTGTGTGTGTATGTGTGTGTGTGTGTGTTATAGTTCAGACTCCTTCTGATATTTGCTCGCATCCAGATACGAAAAAGCTAAATCTGCGTCCGGATCACTTTGATTTTTCAGACCGTTCCGGTTGAATCGTGGCGACTTGACACTTTGTTTTCAACCGTTAAAAGTATGGAAGCGTGAAAGGAGAGAAATCCTCATGAGAAACTGAACAAGTTTAACTCCAGACCTCGATTAATGAGCAAACTGATGTGACGAGGGATCCACGAGGATTTCTGCTCACACTTCATCCTGCTGACAGACAGACAGACACCGACAGGCAGTCGGAACAATTTCTATAACGTCGGGGGGGGGAAATCATTTGTCATCACCTTCGCCATATTGGATATGTTTCTGCCCCTGTCCGTCGTTTGTCATCAGGATTACGCCACAACTCCTGAACAGATTTCCAGGAAACACGTTTTGGACGCATGGAACATGGGCCAAGAAAGACTCCCTTCAATTTTGGTGTTGGATCTGGAAAAAAAAGGGGGAAGATCCAGAAATTGTTTTTAAAAAAATCTCTCTCTTTAACTTTGCAACATGCTGCGTTTTAAAACCTCCTCCCCAGTTTCCGGGGGAGTGACTCCGGGATGTCGACGGGAGCGTTGGCAGAGCTTCGTCTGCTGAGCGACATCCCAGTTTTGAGACGTGTCACTTCTTAAGACACACAGATCCAGATTGAGAGGAAAGCCTGCGGGGGAGTTCCCCGTTCGCTCGTTCAAACCTCAGCAGCAGCGAGAGCAACACGAAGAAAAGAGTTGCTTTCCAGCAGCAGCAGCAGCGATGTTTGGTCCCCGAGGCCTCGTCCTCTGTTCTCCACCCTGACGCTCATCACGCAGATGTAAACCCTGAACATCACAGACTCTGCACTCGGTGGATCAAACCCTCCGCCCGTCCGCTTCTGACGACTCGTTACCTGACGCCTTTGAAGGTTCAGATAATCGCGTCTCATCCCAGAAGATGGGACGAAGCAGAAACACGAGGACGCGTAAAAAAAACCGCATCTTTAGGAACGGATGCGTGAAAAGTGTGATATGTACAGAGAGAGAAAAACAAAATGAGTTTTTGATGGAGGTTTTTAATTCGTATACGGAGACGGTGCCCCCCCCCCCACATTCTTATTTCTCCACACACTGAGGTTTTTTTTTAAATTTAGAAAGCTCGTGTGTAAACGGGGCAGCGGGGAATTCAACTCTCCAAGAGGAAAAAAAAGAAAAGCATCTTCAGCTCCTTGATGAGCCGGAACAACAGCTGATGTAGGACACGACTCCCAGAGGTTAATCAAAAACACCAACAACTACACCCCCCCCCCCCCCCCACACACACAGGGGTCCCACAGAGGCTTCGCTTATATAAACTAACCACCATCTTTCCCATCATGCCTTGCTGGATGGAGAGTCGGGGCCTGGGAGACCAGTGAGGGCAGTTAACCGACCCAGTTCCCTTTCTCTCTTCTATCTATTAAAACTCTCTCTTCCTCCAGCTGCAGCCTCAACAACATCCGCCGCGAGAGGGGACGGAAGTGGACGGAAGGAAAACGAAAGCAGAACACAGGAGAGGTTCCTCCGGGCCCCTGGGGGCCGAGCTCAGCGCCCGAGGAACTGGAGACTGTTTGCACGACGCGTGACGAGATGATGGACGATCCTGAAGAGCAGGAAACTGAGTGAGCGCTGTAAAAAACAATTCAGATGTCAAATCACGTCACGGTCTAAAGTGGAGCTTAATGAGTTTCATGAATCAGAATCTGAAAGCATCAAGAAAAATGACACTTGGATTCATGAACATTCTTGAAACAAGAAGATTTTTATTGAACTGCTGCTGAAACTTTCATCAAGAAAAAAGATGAAATATGGGTAAATATTTCTCTCTAAAGGCATCGACGGACATTTTTTTCTCATTTTAATACCGAATAAATTTGAATAGCGACGAGAAAAGTTCCGTTGTAACGAGAAACAACAAGAATTCTTTTTTTGACATAACGAGATAAAGTGAAATGTTAAAACAAGAAAATCTTCTCGTAATAAGGATAAAATATTATGACAATGAAAACTGACTAATTTTCATTAATATGTCATAACATTGGCTCTATTTACAGAGGATTTTCGTCATTCTTAGTTTTAATCCCTGGAATTTTTCGTGGACAGAAAACGTCTCCTGAGTCAAAACTTTACTCTCTGGACAAGATTTAATTGCAGATATGAAACGTTTCGTTTCACTGGTTATGAATATTTCTGTCTGTCTCCAGGCTTCTGTGTCTCTGGTTGGACCACGGGGATTTATTCCTCTTTCATATTGTTTAATCTTTTCTGCTCTGATCTGTGTTTGTGGGTCAGTGGGTGATGCGTTCAGGGACCAACCCCCTCACAACCCGCCTTCAACTGGCAGAATAACGGGCGACTAGCTGGTAAACATTCAAATATTAGTAACGGAACATAACCTCTCCGCCAAGGAGGTTATGTTCGCACCCTGTCTGTCTGCCTGCCTGTGTGTCTGTCTGTCTGTCTGTCTGCCTGCCTGCCTGCCTGTCTGTCTGTGTCTGTCTGTCAGCAGGATGAAAAGCTCCGGAACAGATTCCCAGTAAACTTGGTGGAAGTTTGGAACATGGAGCAAGAAAGAATCCATGAAATGTTGCTGTGGATTGTGTTCATTTATCAAAAACGTCTTCTCACGACAGCCCAGATGTCCCAGGTTTCCCCTAGCACTTAAACGCAGCGTCCCTGTGGAGCTGGAGTCAGTTACATTAATGTAAATCCTTGATTCTTTCTTCGGAACCTAAAAAAAGGACCAGATACATGATTCTGAAGTTAAAGCCCCAGTGTGTACATTTTTTTAATTTTCATATATGAACACAAAGTTAAGGACAACATATTCAAGTTATTCTAAATATGACACACTGTAGCTTATAACACCTTTTTGTGAAATATTAATATTACACCGGTTTGTGTTTTGTGCGACTGTTTCATGTTTGTCGTGGAACGGAACCTGAAATCTCACACAAATCATCATTTACATCTGAAGAAGTTTTCATATGTAGATGATGACGTTCTGTTTGTTCATTTTCAGTCTGTGTTGACCCTCCTCTGTCTGGGCGTGTCCCGTCCTGATTGGCCGATCAGGGGTGCGAGCGGCGCTCGGGTACAGGTGTCGACGGCCTGGTTCTGTCAGACGGACTCTTTACAGAGAGACACGTGCAGCGTCAGCTGCTGCAGCAGGAGAAGTTGCACAGCTTCATTTGTTGGCGAGGACAAATCGGCCGAGATCTCCCCGGCGAGATTAATGGCACAGCAAATCATGGCTCATGTTGCCGCGGCGACAGGCGTTCCCCGGCTGCCATTTCCCGCCGCCGCCGCGGCTCATTTAAGAGCCGTATAATCTCGCAGGTGACGGGGGAAATCGCATCGCTGGACCAGGACGCCTGACAGCTGCATTAAGGCCTGCCAGGGCCGCTTCACAACCCCCCCCCCCATCATCCCCCAGCATGCCTCAGTCACAGAGAGGAGGCTCTTATGGAGCTGATCTCCGTGGAGTTAGAAGATGCGTCTTCATCCTGCTCTCCTCTGTCAGGATTCTTGGTTCTAACAAAGCCTCAAATCTTCTCGGGTACAGAAAACAGCATTTGAATAAACGACACACACAATGTTGAGTAAAGATCTTCTCATGTACAGTGAGATAAGAGCAGCATCAGCTGTTGGTGGATCTTTACCTTCGTCATGGACGAACCTCCAAATTGAATCACTCAAAGATATCAGTTAGTTTGAGATATCACTCAAAGATATCATAAATATGTCTGATTTTTAAAATCAAGATCCATAAATGATTCCCTGGGAAATCAATGAGAATTTCCCCAAAATCTTGCAATGTTAAAAAATGTCATGTTCCATCAGACAGGGGTGACAACATCAGCTCCTTGGCGGAGGCAAATATCTCAATTCCCAGCTGCCACTGTGGTTGACCTCGCCCCCTCACCAGCCCCGCCCACACCTGCACAGGTCAACCTCGTCCACACATCAGGTCCGACAGCGGACAGTGAGACGTCGGCTTCATATTCATATTAACGTGAGGGTTCCTTTTTTTTGTCTCAGACTCCAAAACCAGGGACAAACGGTGGGAGTGTGAACGCTCCCTGCGGAGGTCAGAGGTCAGGGGTCGGCTGTTTGATGCCTCTGTCTGAACGTGTTCTCTCTGTGAGGTTCCCCGGGTTCCACTCGGAGCTTTTATCTCTCCAGGTTCCTCAGATCCAGTCGGGCAGGAATCACGATTCACTTCACCAGGCAACAGTCAGTTTGAAGAATAACAACAAACACATTTCAATTCCCACTTAACTCAACGACGTCTCAAATTAGCGAGAGCTGGTTTCATTTCCCCCGTCGGAGGAAGAGGAGCGGCGTCTGACAGCGTCGCGTCTCGCGGCTGCTCCGTCACCTCCCGGTTGATCCCCGCTCGCCTCATGAAGTCCGACTCAACGGCTAAAAACTCTCTGCAAGGTCGGGGGCGAGAGGCGCTCGGGGCCCAATCAGGACGTATCGCTCGACCCATCAAACCCTCGTCTGCTCTGGCGGCGGAGGACGAGAGGGACGAGGCGCCTCGGCCGGCTGATCGCACAAGTCCAATTAGACGGGGCGGCGGGCCGCCGCTCGCCGCCGCTGCCTTTCTTCTTTTAATCCCAGCTGTTCAGGTTTCACCTTCACCCCTTCGTCAGCGTTGGTAAACGCGAGCTGACGTCAGTCAGCCGAAGCTCGAGGAAGACGCCGCAGCCTGAGCGGTGTGTTTACCCTTTTTTTTTGTCAGCAGGATTAAAAACTACTGAGCAGATTTCCAGTCGTGGGAACATGGACCAGGAAAGAATCCTTTCGATTTTGGGGAGGATCCGAACAAAGGCTCCGCCCCATCCGGGAATTTTTGTATCTCTTTCTTTAACTTCCTTTTTTTTTCTCTCTCACATTTTCACGATATATATATATATATATATCTACACATTTATTTTATTTCCTGATTCTCAGTAGTAAATACTGCACGAGAACAAAAACAAATCTTCACCTGATCCGTGGAAACAAACAATCCGCAGGGTTTTTTTCCGACTCTTCAGTCGTTTCTCTGATGTATTCGCTCACATCTCGACTGCTCGGGTCTTTTCTGAGACGTATTTCTGTAGCAGCTGTGGAAGGAAACCGGCCCTCCACTCTCCGCCCGCCCTCCTCCCTCCAACCGCCCGCCGCCGCCGCCGCCGCCAGATTTGTGATTAAACAGCCACTTTGTCATGTGAGACGGACGTAATGCATCAACACAGGTGAGCGTGAGAGCCTGTAGTGGAGTTTATCATCATGACTGCTTCAAAAATTGAAATGGGTTATTTATTGGGTGTCAGTCACGTCAGGAACACACACATACACACACACACACAGCTGTTTTCTTCCCGTCTGACTGAGGCACCGTTATTATTATTATTATTATTATTATGATTATTTATTTTTTTGACAGATCGCCCAGGCCGCAGCCCATTAGTAATCCTCCCCCGCCGCCCCCGGTGTTTATTATTCCCCCGGCAACAAGACGGATAACGTACGAGGGGGAAACCTGCTCGTCTACCTGCAGCGCTCCAACAGGACGCAGGTCAGAGCCCAAATTAAAGTCGTGAAAACCAAATCCACCAAAGTGATTCAGGCAGCGAGTCGTGTCGGAGATTCATGACGGCAATACACATCCAGCAGCAGGAGGATGAGGAGGAGGAGGAGTGAGGAAGGTGTCAGGGACGAGGACATTGGAGAGATGAGAAAGGAGGCAGGACGAAGAAAGGTGGAAAGAAATTACTACAACAAGGAGGAAATCAAAAAAGGAAAGAAAGACAGAAAAAGAAATGAGGGGAACAATAGATAGAGGCAGATAGAGCAAAGAAATGAAAAAAGACAGGAAGGATGACGGGAAGGAAGACAAAAAAGTAAAAGTATGTGCAGGGATGAGGGGAAAGGAGTTGAGGTGTAAGGGACGAGGAAACGAGTGATAAGAAAGGAGGGAGGAAAGACGGAAGACAGATGGAGGGAAGGAAGGAGATGGAAGAAACAAAGATGAAGAAAGATACAGTAGACATAAGATAAATGTGTGGTGTCGTCCGGCCTGTGTTTTAAAATAATAATAATTATTATTATTATAATAATCTCATGTCACACGTGTGTGTGTGTGTGTGTGTGTGTGTGTGTGTGTGTGTGTGTGTGTGTGTGTGTGTGTGTGTGTGTGTGTGTGTGTGTGTCAGAAAACTGATGTTTGAACAGTTTCGGAGGAAACAAGAAGACGGAGAGCCGCCATTTTGTCTCCTGTTCAAGCTGCTCGTTATAATTACAGGTGAATGATAAATCAGAACAGAACTTGTTTTTTTTCCACTTTTCCGTTGGAAAACCGTCCCGATGACCGAGCGTCTGTCGAGCGTCTCTCCGGTGACGCGGCGGCGGACGGTTACAGATGGTGAGCGGAGGGCAGGAAGTGGGACGGACGCAAATGAGCCCTGGGTTTAAATGGGACTGTTTTTTTATTCATGAAGGATTGACGGAGTCGTGGAGGAGATGAATGAAATATGCATGGACCCGCCCGCCGGACCACTGATGGATTTTTTTGCTCCGTCCTGTGCGGCCTCCACATTGCGCCGCGCTGCCCGGCGACTCGCGGTCTGAACCAATCTTACCATTTTTATATGATTACGAAAGATGAATTAAACTGGAAAAAGGGGTAATAAGTTGGCACAACTTTTCTTGATATCTTAGGAGTTTGAGTTGGCACAAATTGAATTTTTAATTTGAATTTTTTTGCAGTGCAGCACATCCGGGATCGTTTCTGATTGGTTACTGTATCTGTCACTGTGGATGTCACCGATGAGGTCACAGCCAGTGTCGGTGTCATCAGATGAAGCCTCAGCATGTTCGTGATTATGTGGCCCCCGGGGCCCCTGAGGCTCTCGGGTCCATGGTGCAGTTGCCTGCTTGTTTCTTTTAGTTGAACAGTTTCATATTTTCTAGTAGATTTTTCGAATTTTACTGGATTTTACTTGTTTCCTGAGTAAATTATTTAAATACTTTTTATCCCCACACCTCTGCAGCTGCTTCATCTTTCCGCTGTCGAACACGTCGTCGCCCCGGGGAACAAGTTTCCGTCTCCGCCTGTTTCTGCTTGGAAGTTTCCGTGACGTGAAGTTTTCCCCCGTCGGGGGGCCTTCCCCCGCAGGAGCTGCTCATGGCTGTTCTTCTACGAACCGACGTCCTGTATCGACCGACACGAGCGTCCGGCTGCCGGGGCAGACGTCGTCACTGTTTCAGGCACGTGCTGATCGATCGGTCGCGACCGGCATTGCTGACATCGGCGAAGTGCAGCTTCAGCCCCGGGGCCACGAGAGGAGACGAGGACGGATCCGACTCACTGAGCCTCGTCTCCCAGTGAAGAGAGAAAGATGTGTTTGTGCACATCTCAACTATTACACGGGGCATTAAGCGAATTTTGGAGAAAGCTCGCTTCTCTCTTTGTTGTTGTCGTGCCGGTCATGCGATCGTCGTGTACCGAGAGGGAAGGAGGAGCAAACGCTAACTGGCCTTCGCGACAACGCGTCACGCGAATATTCCGCTCGAGTTGAAATATATATTTGTGGGAATTATGAATTTAAGGTTTGTTTGTTTGTCAGCAGGATGAACACGCTGGGGAGATTTTGTGACGCGAACGCCTCGGGATCCTCCGGGAGGAGGAGCCTCCGTGATCACCTGCTGCTCCACCTGCCGCCAGCGGGACCCCGACCGCCGGCGAAGCTGCGGTGAGTGGACGCACGAGGGCGGATTGCGATGTTTTGCATTGCACACGGCAGCTTCCGTCTCCACACGGCGTTAACATGTGAGGGCGTGCAACATGGTGATGTGAGCGTGTGAAACACGCGAGCCGCGCGTCCCCCTCTCGCTGTCTTGCGGCGGGATCAAAGCCCGCGTCACTGTCGCGCGCTCGTGTCAGCCGATCAGAGCCGACCGCGAGGCCTCTCGGAAACGCGGCCGTTTCATGTTCGCGAGCTCATCAGAGCAGCGGAGGGGGAAATCTCAGCCGGGCTAATTGAGGCCCCAGCGACACAAAGTGCTGCAATTAACCTTATTGGATTTTTTTTTTTCCCCGCGGTTTCATGTTTGACAGGAGTAACGGAAGCTGTGGAGCTTCCCGGATCACACTCGCGCGTGTCTTTGTTTTTGTTGCTTCGGGCAGAAACTGGTAAAAAAAACCAAAAAAAAAAACCCTATGTCATCCATCTTTAAAAGAAATCAACCTTGCTCTGGATCAGATTCTGTCTTTCAGGATCATTTCTACGGCCGAGAGCTTCACAGCAGACGGACTGACGAACACGTCGCTGCATTCGTAACGATGAACAGTGCACCGGCCTCTCTGCATCAGAAGGGAGTGACATAATCTCAAATCAGATCAGCTCGTTTTCTCTCTCTCTCTCTCTCTCGCTCAATACGACTCAATATCACAGGATATATATATATATATATATATATATATATATATATATATATATATTTTACAATGTGCACACGAGTCCCACAGATTTGTGTTTGAGTGCAGCGTTGATACAGTGACTGAGCTTTTATCCAGATTATTCTCCAAGAAGAGAAGAATGTGAGGAGAGTGAACGAGGAGCCGCCGCGGTCCTTGATCCCGCCGGCCTCCCTCTCATGAAGTGAAGGACTTCCAGCTGGAGGAGGAAAAAAGGCAGATTTTAAAGCTTTCTGCTCGGCGACAGACCTTGACTGTGTTGTGATCAGTGAGCTTCTCCTGGTCGCTGCTCACGGATGAATAGAGTAAAAAAAAAAAAGAATGCTCAGCCGAGCGGAAGAAAGAGGAACCTTCACCGGCAGGACGGCTCACTTCAGTTCAATTCAGACCTGCAGTCTTGGTTCAAGCTGACAAACGGTCTCTGCTCCGAGTCGTCTGTGTTTTTAGCTGCTGGATAAAAAAAGATTCGAACAGGAAAGTTTAACTCTGGTCTGTCTCTGTCTTTTACACTATTTGAATATTACATCTTTGTTTCTGTTGGAGCTTCTAAAGTAGAGTTACGCTTTTATCACAACTCCAGGGTTGTTTCCTTCACCCCTGTCTGTCTGTTAGTCAGTATGTCAGAAGGATTATGCAAAAACTACTGACTGGATTTTCATGGAGGAGGAACCCCCGACGTTTTGCCTGGGATCTGTGGGCAGAAGGAGCATAGGGATGAGAGAACATAGGGATGAGAGAACATAGGGATGAGGGAACATAGGGATGAGAGAACATAGGGATGAGGGAACATAGGGATGAAGGAACATAGGGATGAAGGAACATAGGGATGAGGGAACATAGGGCTGAGGGAACATAGGGCTGAGGGAACATAGGGATGAGGGAACATAGGGATGAGGGAAAATAGGGCTGAGGGAACATAGGGATGAGGGAACATAGGGATGAGGGAACATAGGGATGAGGGAACATTGGGCTGAGGGAACATAGGGATGAGGGAACATTGGGCTGAGGGAACATAGGGATGAGGGAACATAGGGATGAGGGAACACAGGGATGAGGGAACACAGGGATGAGGGAACATAGGGATGAAGGAACATAGGGATGAGGGAACATAGGGATGAGGGAACATAGGGATGAGGGAACATAGGGATGAGGGAACATAGGGCTGAGGGAACATAGGGTTGAGGGAACACAGGGATGAGGGAACATAGGGATGAAGGAACATAGGGATGAAGGAACATAGGGATGAGGGAACATAGGGATGAGGGAACATAGGGCTGAGGGAACATAGGGATGAGGGAACATAGGGATGAAGGAACATAGGGATGAGGGAACATAGGGATGAGGGAACATAGGGATGAGGGAACACAGGGATGAGGGAACAGGGATGAGGGAACATAGGGATGAGGGAACACAGGGATGAGGGAACATAGGGATGAGGGAACATAGGGTTGAGGGAACATAGTGTTGAGGGAACATAGGGATGAGGGAACATAGGGATGAAGGAACATAGGGATGAAGGAACATAGAGTTGAGGGGACATAGGGATGAGGGAACATAGGGATGAGGGAACATAGGGATGAGGGAAAATAGGGCTGAGGGAACATAGGGATGAGGGAACATAGGGATGAGGGAACATAGGGATGAGGGAACATAGGGCTGAGGGAACATAGGGATGAGGGAACACAGGGATGAGGGAACATAGAGTTGAGGGAACATAGGGATGAGGGAACATAGGGATGAGGGAACACAGGGATGAGGGAACAGGGATGAGGGAACATAGGGATGAGGGAACACAGGGATGAGGGAACATAGGGATGAGGGAACATAGGGTTGAGGGAACATAGTGTTGAGGGAACATAGGGATGAGGGAACATAGGGATGAAGGAACATAGGGATGAAGGAACATAGAGTTGAGGGGACATAGGGATGAGGGAACATAGGGATGAAGGAACATAGGGATGAAGGAACATAGAGTTGAGGGGACATAGGGATGAGGGAACATAGGGATGAGGGAACATAGGGATGAGGGAACATAGGGTTGAGGGAACATAGGGTTGAGGGAACACAGGGATGAGGGAACACAGATGAGGGAACATAGGGATGAGGGAACATAGGGATGAAGGAACATAGAGTTGAGGGAACATAGGGTTGAGGGAACACAGGGATGAGGGAACACAGATGAGGGAACATAGGGATGAGGGAACATAGGGATGAGGGAACATAGGGCTGAGGGAACATAGGGATGAAGGAACATAGGGATGAGGGAACATAGGGCTGAGGGAACATAGGGATGAAGGAACATAGGGATGAGGGAACATAGGGATGAAGGAACATAGGGATGAGGGAACATAGGGATGAGGGAACATAGGGATGAGGGAACATAGGGATGAGGGAACATAGTGTTGAGGGAACATAGGGATGAGGGAACATAGGGATGAAGGAACATAGGGATGAAGGAACATAGAGTTGAGGGGACATAGGGATGAGGGAACATAGGGATGAGGGAACACAGGGATGAGGGAACATAGGGAAGAGGGAACATAGGGATGAAGGAACATAGAGTTGAGGGGACATAGGGATGAGGGAACATAGGGATGAGGGAACATAGGGATGAGGGAACATAGGGAAGAGGGAACATAGGTATGAAGGAACATAGAGTTGAGGGGACATAGGGATGAGGGAACATAGGGTTGAGGGAACACAGGGCTGAGGGCACAAGGACAGAGTAGCATCATGTAGAAATACTGTGAGTAAAGTATAAATAACTCAAATGTGTACTTGAGCAAATGTTCTGTCCATCACCGCTTCTCTTCTGTCCTAAAACCGTGTTTCCTGCCTCGTCTGCAAGAGTTTCATGTCAAACCTCGTCTCCACCTTTTCTCCTCGCACCTCGAGTTTACGGCCCTGTATTTAGTATTTCGTGTCGGACATGGACAGTGTGATGTTCCGGCTCGCCCGTGACGGCATCGCGGGCCGAGCTGACAGAAGTGGCGTTTAATTCTTTGCTCCGTCTCCTTCTCCCCCCACCGCCTCTCTCCTCACAGCCGCCGCTCCGGGGCGTACGGAGAGGAAACAACGAACCGAGACCCCATTTTAATTAGTTCCTCTTCTTCTGCAAACCCGCCGCCGCCGCCACTGTCAGGTTCCTCCGAGCAGGAAGGTTTTTGTCGTCAGGCAGCCCCCGTTTCAGCCACCGAGGCCGCTGATTTCACCGCACCGTGATCACACATTCTCCACATTAATTAAAGTTTCATACCAAGTGTCTGCGGGGAATCGCTGTTTCGCAGCCGAGCTCCCGTCCAGATGGCTGCTGATACGAAGCCTCGGTGGACGGCTCTTTTGTTTCCCCACCGCCACGGAGACACATTCAACATTTCTGTCGAGTAAAATGAACTTTCTCTTAATTGTCGGAAATTAAACGAAGCAACTTCCGATCACGTCGGAAAAACTCCGGGGAGCTCGTCGAGCTGAGTCGATGCTCGGATGGTGTCAGCCGATACAAAGATGGTGAAGATGATGATGCATAAATGTGGTATTTCATTTGATACTTTGCCTGAATATCTTAAATTCGGATTTAGTGGTTACGGTTCATTTCAACTTTTTTCCGGTGAATGTAGTAGAAGTGGGCTGCACGGTGGCGTAGTGGTTACCGCTGTCACCTCGCAGCAAGAAGGTTCTGGGTTTGAGTCCCGGTTCCAACCAACCGGGGCCTTTCTGTGTGGAGTTTGCATGTTCTCCCCGTGTGTGCGTGGGTTCTCTCCGGGTTCTCCGGCTTCCTCCCACAGTCTAAGACATGCAGAATGGGGTCAGGTTCATTGGAGACTCTGAATTGACCGTAGGTGTGAATGTGAGAGTGAATGGTTGTCCGTCTCTGTATGTGGCCCTGTGATAGGCTGCCTCTCGACCAGCGTCGTTCACGTAGAGTTAGTGAGTTTGTTCTGATCGGACGTTTACACTTTTAAATGTTCGGTCAAAGTGTCTCAACATGGACGAGATTCGCAGCGCGACATCGTCTCTTTGGTCTGTTACGGGTTCCGCCTCTCGCCCAATGTCAGCTGGGATTGGCTCCATGAATATGTGTCCAACCCTGCTGAACATAATGTCGCCCACATTAAATGTAAAAATGGATAAGTGTAAAGACCTGGTGTTGATTATGTTTTCAGATTTGTCTTTATGAGTTTGTAGCAGACATATAATCCAATATATAAATCTGATCAAATCTGAGTTTCCCACAAATTCCTGGATTGTCCCTTTAATTGTCGTCGTATTTTCCACATCAGTGACACAGCAGGTTTCAGACCTGCCCTGATATTTATAATATATTCACACGCTGTTCACTTCAACGTCCGCTGACCTCACTGGGAGTTTTGCCAGTTTTTTTCTTTTTCTGCTGACGCTGCTTCTAACCAGCGGCAGTAAAGCGTTGATGTGGAGCTGTTAAACAGAGAAAATCACACTGAGCCTCATCATCGTCTCGCCGTTTCCATCCGTCACCGGCGGCTTGTGAAACTTTTACTGCCGACGTCCAGGAGAAGAGACTTCACAAAGCACGACGTGTGTGTGTGTGTGTGTGTGTGTGTGTGTGTGTGTGTGTGTGTGTGTGTGTGTGTGTGTGTGTGTGTGTGTGTGTGTGTGTGTGTGTGTGTGTGTGTGTGTGTGTGTGTGTGTGTGTGTGTGTGTGTGTGTGTGTGTGTGTGTGTGTGTGTGCGTGCGTGCGATCACTGTACCTTATTCTCTACCGTCCATATCTCCCTGTACCTTTCATTGTTCTTCTATCAAAGACAGATGATGTAACGACTGAGCCGCTGACCTGCAGAGACGCGCCGATCGATACATTCAAACTTGAGGCTTACAGCAGCGTCGTGTGTCACAGTAGGACTCAGATCAGACCACAGTTTGTTTCCCATGGACGACGGACCGGTGACGCCGTCTTTCTTCAACTGTAACTGCACGTTTAACTTTGTCCTGAAACATCTTCTGTCTCCATCATGTTTCCTGTTGCAGCTGCAACCAAAGACTTTTTTTTAAATGTTTTTTTTTAAATAAACCAAACCTGTGCTGGAGTTTTCCACGCGTGGATGTGAGAGGAGGATATGAAGACATAGCAACAGTCGCCGCGTGGAAACAAATATCTGTGAGCCTCCTCCGGCAGCTCGCTGTAAATCAGCATGTGGCGGAAACATATTTCCTCCCCTCTCCGCCGCCTATGGCAGCCTGCGATGGGGGGGGGGGGGGGCACAGAGCTGTAATGTATGAGTGTTTGTGTGGCGGAGGTTGGAAAACAACTCCAAACTGTCAAATGACCCGCATCAGTAGAAAAAATGGAAACAGACGACGAGGTAAATAAGCTGAAAATATGAAAGCCGGGGCTCATAGATCTTCGCAGAGAGAGAGAGACACTGCTCAGGTGTGACATCCTGCAGATGACACGTATGACAAATGACCCGACACGGGGGAGCAGGGGAGGGGGTAAACAGAGGAGGAGGAGGAGGAGATGAGGAAATATGAGTGAGGAAGGAAGACGAGTAGGTGAGGGGACGACAGAAAGGAAAAAGATGGAGCGGAGAAATTGGTGAGCAGGACGAGGTTCATCCATACTTAATGTTAGTGAGAGTTATTACTGTTAAAGACTGATGATCATAAGAATCGTCCGCTGACGCCTGCCTGTTCAATGATGTTGCGCTCGCGTCGTTTGGATGGAAGAGAATGACCAAGAGAGACTCACCACACTTTCACCTGATCGCTAATATTCAGAAAATCAGGCGACTCGAGGCGAGACGTCCGCATGCTTCACGGAAAAAACGCTCAGCTGCTCCGATCCAAAACGGAAAAGCTACAATCAAAGATTTTGAATGCAAACAAAACATCGAAACGGTTATGAATCACTTGTCATCGTACAAAAATGAGGTTAAAACATATCCCGGATACGGGGGGGCCGCCATCTTGTACTGGTGACGTAATTCTGACGGTAGTAACGATCAGGGAGCAGAGCCCTGGTATTGAGGCCCCGCCCATACACGCTCTCCAACCAATCACGAGTCAGTCATCTGTCAATCATGACGACTCACCCCCGTCGTCAAATAACTAATGAGAAGCAAAGTCCTCACGTGACAGAAACATCTTTATGTCCCATCTGCTAACATGGAGGGGGCGGGGCTTATGAACTATACTGCAGCCAGACACCAGGGGGCGATCAGGATGATTTGACTCCATTTTGGGATCTTTATTTACACATCGTCTAGTTTTAAACCAGCTCTTTTTTTCTATCAGAGTTGTACTTAAATTATATTTTTTCAAATCTGGAGAAATATGAAGTTCTAATCAAGGTAAGGGTGCGTTTCATTTGCTCGCCTGTCGGTCTGCCAGAAGAGTCAAACCGCACATTTTTATGAGACACTTTTTCTTATTTTTTAGATCTTGTTTCTTTGATGTCTGGATCTGAAAGTTATCAGAGAAACGAGCCGAGGTCAGAAAGTTTTCCAGATTTTTGTCGTGAGATGATGTTTATCACATTTTGTCGATCAGTGCTCCGCCGACTCGCCGAGTGAAGTAACTGACCTGTGCGGAGAGTCAAGCAGCGTCGTCTGCTCCGCCGCTTCTATCGGTCGTTAACTTTAATAATTAACACCAAATCTGCAAATCTGTTTCCATGCAGCGTGCGAAAGCGTTTCCCCGCCGGCTGTTAGACGACGATTAGTGAGAGCGTCCGCGCTTGACCGCCCAGAGAAAAAGAAGTTTCAAATGATATTATTTTTGAATAGGTTGAAGATGCTGAAGGATGAATCCAGATGGGCATCACTCACACGGACATGAGGAAGACGGACAGGCTGAGTCACTGGGGGGAGTTAAAAAAATATCTGGTCAATTCATTAATGTTTTTCCTCCTTCACAGCTTCTAGTTATGTTTTGTTAAATTTGGCACCATTAAAAATATCCAAAATTATGAATAGGCAGCTCCTGTGTGCAGTGAACCCAGTGACGTACAGAGAAGATTCTCAGGCAGGTTCTGTTTTTCTGTACGAGGATTTATGGAAATTTATTTGCTCCTGTTAAAATAAATGATTATAAATCGTTATTTTTTGATTGCTGACGGGATTTTAAACTTTGCTTACTTCAGTTTCGATCTGTGTGTCTGTGCAGCGGATTGTGGGAAAACTGAAGGAGGTGAAAAGGTGGAAATGTTGTGAAGAGGCCGACATACAGGAGCGCGTACAGCACGGATCAATACGGCTTCTGTGGATCGATCAATACCAGAAGCCAATCGTGCTCCTTTGTTGTTTTGGTTTGTTTTGTGAATTTTTTAATTTATTAATTCCATGCGCCAGACGTGGACTGAATGTGCTTCACAATTAAAACCAACAATGAAAAGGTATAACATAAAAAAACATAAAGCATATAAAGAGGTATTAGAATAAGGCAAAAAAAAGGATATGATATAAACAATAGAGCCCGACGGATATGGATTTTTTGGGGCCGATATCAATATTAGGGAGATAAAGATTCCCGATACATCGTCCGATACACATACATATATATATAAGTAAGGTATATAAGTTAGTTGTTTTTTTTAAACATATAAATAATACACATAGTACATATATTAACTAAGGATTAAAAAAAATATTACACAATAAAAAATAAAGAATACTACACACGGAGGTTTGAGCTCGACTGAGAGGTTCACTCCGGCTCGGTCCGGAGTTTGCAAACGTCACCTCAAGTTTTGCGCCTCATGGAAAAAAACCCGTAACAGACCAAAGAGACGATGTCGCGCTGCGAATCTCGTCCATGTTGAGACACTTTGACCGAACATTTAAAAGTGTAAACGTCCGATCAGAACAAACTCACTAACTCTACGTGAACGACGCTGGTCGATCCTCGTCGTCAGACTTCAGTCTGTTGACTCCCTGTTGTGTTTGTCTTCCACCTGTAAAGTCCAGGATTTCGTGTCTGGACTTTTGTTCTCATCGAGCGAGAGGGAGGTTGCTTCTTTCCTCCTCTTCTCTGTCTCCCGCCCCCCCCCCCCCGCTTCTTCTTTCACGGATCTCTTCGCTTGTCCTGCAGCAGGGGCGGCTGATTATTAATCAAATTCATAAATAATAAAAGATGGCAGCGCCGGCCCCAGGCAACGAGGGGCCACTGCTTCTACCACGGCGAGGAGGAGGAGGAGGAGAAGTGATGGAGGAGAGAACGATATTAAACGCGAAGGGCAGCTGGAAATTCATCCAGAGTCTGTTTTACAGTCCGGCTGCTGGAAACGATCCGATCCATAATCAACATCCACCACAGATCCATCCATGACTTCCTTGTGTGTTTTCACCAGACAATTCCATTCAAAGAAAGCGTCCACCACATGTCAAGATGACGTCCTGTCCGTCCGTCCCTGCTCCGGCTCCTCCCTCCGCTCAGCCTCAAAGTCTATGAAGTTGCAAAAAAGTTTTCAAAATTAATTTGAACTTTGTTTGAAAAAAATGCGAGTGAGGTTCAGAGCGATTACGGGCGCACGGCGTGTTTTTCCCTCGTCCTTCCCGGTGGTTGGGGTTCGGCGGAGGATGAACCCGGAAGCGAGCGCCACCTCGGAGGTCACGGCGGCGACTTATCGGCCCGCGACCTCTGACCCGCGGAGGAGTAAACGAGCAGGTACAGTACGGGGCCCTTCAGTCGGTGGCAGTTTATGGAAATGAGAGTTGCTCTTTTGCGCCCGGGCCTCGATAACCCCGGCGCTAATCCTCGCTCCCCGACCCGCCGCCGCCGCCGCTTTCATTAGAGTTTAATCGCCGCCACAAAGAGACGCAGGCGAACTCGGCAACTCCGCCGACCGTCGACTTCTCTTCCTGTTTCCATCAGAGCCAGAGACCAGTCACGTCTCCTTTATCTCCTCTCCTCATTTACATCCATGTCTCCTTTTCCTTCCCTAATTCCCGTTCTTTCTTTAATTTCCTTCCCTGCCTCCTCTTATCCTCTTATCCTCCCTCTATCTCTTCCCCAGCCTCCTCCTCTAATTTCCACCTGCGTCTTTTCTTTGCCACATTCTCACTCCCCCGTTCCTTCCTGAAATGTTTTCATTGTTTCTCCTCCAACTCCTTCTTTTCCTCTGATCTTGTTGACTTAACTTCCTCTTCCCTCCACATCCTTTTCTTTTTCTTCCTTTCCATTTCCTTTCCTTCCCTCTGTCCTGTCATATACCTCTCGTCTCCCTGCCTCCTCCTCTCTTTACCGACCTCCTTCTAAAACTCCTCTTTATCTTTCCTTCCTTGCAGCCTTGCTCTCTTTCCTATCTCCTGATTCCTTTTCCTTCCCTAAGCTTCATCCACGTGTCCTTCTTCCCTTCCTCTGTTCCTCCTGTTTCTCTCTTTTCATCCTCCTTTCCCTCCCTTTCCTCGCCCTCTTCCTCTTCATCTTTTCCCTCTTTGCCTACTTTACTTTTTCCTTCTGCCTCCTCGTCTCCATCCTTTAATCCTCTCTTCCTCCTACTTTCCTTCCTCCCTCTCATTTCCTTCCTTTTTTATTCTTCTGGTCTTTATTTCCTTTCCTACCTCCTCATTATTCCTCTGTCCCTTTGCCTCCTTTCTCATCTCATCTTCTTTCTTTGTCTCCTCCTTTCATCCCCTTTCCTTCCCCACCCTCCTCATTTCCAGCTGTATTCCCTTCTTTCCTTCGCTCTTCCCTCCTCCGATACCTCCTTGTTTCCATCACTACTCCACCTCCTCCGCTCTGTAACTCTTCCTCTCCTTCCCGCCTCCCTCTCTTTCTTCCTTACCCTTGCTGCCTTTACTTTCCTTCCTCATCCTCCTTCCTTCTCCTCTTCCATCTGATTTATTTCCCTCTCTCCTCTTTTACTTTCATCTTCCAAATCCCCCCTCTCCCTACTCTCTCTTTCTTTTCTTTACATTCCTACCTCCTTCCCTACCTCCTTCTCCACTTCCTGCTCTACCTCCTTCTCTACCTCCTTCCCTACCTCCTTCTCTACCTCCTGCTCTACCTACTTCTCTACCTCCTTCCCTACCTCCTTCACTACCTCCTTCCCTACCTCCTTCCCTACCTCCTTCTCTACCTCCTTCCCTACCTCCTTCTTTACCTCCTTCCCTACCTCCTTCTCTACCTCCGTCCCTACCTCCTTCCCTACCTCCTTCTCTACCTCCTTCCCTACCTCCTTCTCTACCTCCGTCCCTACCTCCTTCCCTACCTCCTTCCCTACCTCCTTCTCTACCTCCTTCTCTACCTCCTTCTCTACCTCCTTCCCTACCTCCTTCCCTACCTCCTTTTCTACCTCCTTCACTCTCTGTACTTGCCTCCTTATTTCCTTGTCCTTTCCTTTCCTCGACCTCAGGCTCAGATTCTCTTCTTCCTTCTCTCGTTCACCACTCGCTCAGTTTCTTCCCAACCTTTTTTCTTCATCTATGTTACTTGTCTTCTTCTTCATTTCCTTTTCCGTTTCCTCATCTTCTTCATGTACTCCTTGTTCTGTTCCAGAACCTCCTTGTCTTTCTGTCATCATCCTTGCCTTTTCTTTTTTCTCCTCTTTTCTTTTCCTTTCCATATTTTCTTTTCATGACCCCCTCATTTTTTATTCCCGCCTCCTTGGCACCTTTGCTTTTCTTTTCTTATTCCCGTTATTTGACCTACCTCCTCGCTTCCTTTCCTGACTCCTTCCATCCTTCTCTCCCTCGGAAGGTAACTTGACGTCACTTTCCTTCAGGAGTCGACTCTCACGTTCTCTCCGTTCGCTCTCGTCCGGCTCCGCGGGTTTTTTTTCGCCGCCTCTTCGTCAAACCGCCGTTTCCCGCCGTCGTCCCTTTTTCCCGCCTTTGTTCAATTTCCTCTGTAAGCACATGAAGATTAATTGGGCCTCTCTTTCAACTTTTCCTGGCACCTTTTCCTCTCGCCCGCTCTCTCCCAGGGAAAAAACCCGCCTCTCATCATCTTTTCATTAGCGCTACCTCTGCCCTTATACATTATTCAGCCCGAGTCTCTGAGCGGAGCTCGTCCTTTATTAGACTGTCGCCAGAGTGCGTTCCACAAACTCATTAAAAAACTATTACAGGCTGATGATTTCCTCTGATAAAAGCCGGCAGGCGTCACGTTTGCTTCTCTGACTGATCCTCCGACGAGATCACACGCCGCCGCCGCCGCTCGAGTCGAGAGGAACATCTGCACGTCGCCGTCCGTTTGACCTGCGGACGAGACGCTTTAATCCGGGACGATCTGTGGAAAACACGTGGCCCTTCATCACCGCGGCAACAGGCACCCAGCGGTTCCGCTTCCTGCTTCCCGGTTCCTCTGTTGGTCAGCCGCTTCCGGAGGAGTAACTGCAAATAAAACTGGACGTGCATCATCGTACGAAACACAATTTGAGTTCCGCTGCTGCTGCAGAATCTAAAACGCATTTGATTATTGATTGTCGATCGGTCTCTTTGAAAATCCATCTGGTTTCTGATCCACTTGTCCTTTTGTGAAAACACAAAGAACCGGAAATGACGTTTTAAAGCCGTAAACTTCAACAAAAATATGAAACTGTTGTTAAACGTCAAATAAAACCATGAAAATAAAAATAAAATATCATCGGCATTTTTGATTTCTTCTTTGACCTCGTGTGACCCCTGGTGTGACCGCGACAGCGTCGCAATGGGACACGTGCGCGGAAGTCAGAAATCGGTCGCACGTTTGAACCGCGTCGGGTCACAGTGGCGGGTCAGAGGTCGCGAGTCCATGAAACGCCGGTGAGCTCGGGGTCAAGTCACACGGTCGATGAGCCGAACGTCTGACGCCTCTGAAGCGGTCCGTGGTCTTTCACAGATTATCTTCTCCCCCGAGTCAAGGCGCCGTCTTCGAACGTCTTTATAAACGGCACCTGATCACACTTTGGAGAGAAACCCGGCGAGAGCTTCAGGTTTTTCTCCGTTTCGTGTTTCCACGGGGGTGTCGGCGTATTTGGGAGGAGAGCGTTTTCCTCTGACACGTTAATTGATGCTCTTTTCCTCCGCGCCTCTGTTCTCGGCGCTCTCTGGGGAGCGGCGTCCTCGCTGTGATTTGCCGTGGGAGTTTAACAGCGGCTGTGATCAGAGCGCAGATAATACGAGAGCGCACACACACACACACACACACACACACACACAACCGTCACACTCGTGAGGCGTCAGCTGATTCGTCGACGCCTCTTTCTTTCTTTTCCCTTTTCTTTTTCTTTCCTCCAGTTGAAGACTGGTGGTGTGAAGGTGCAGCGGAGAGATAATCTGCAGCTCAAGGAGGAAGACGAAGGAGAGAACATCTTCTTCTTCTTCTTCTTCTTCTTCTTCTTCTTCTTCAGCACAAACCGTAACATCTTTCATCAAACGTTCTGCATTCATCCACAAAACAAGCTGGTCCTTTTTTTTCGGTGACTCACAATTTATCGTAGGTCGTTTTAATGAAAACTCTGAGTTTGAATAAAGTGCCTCATGAATCCCTTCGCTCTCTTTAAGATCAATGAGATGAATAAGTTTAGATGGAAAAATAAAGTGGCTGAGGAAAAACTAATAGATTGACTTATCAAGACAAAAAATACTAAATTAAAAATTAATATTTTCCTAGTGATGACTCCAAAGGTACAGGTTTATAATGTAAAGTGAGATATTTTATGTAAAGTAGTTTACGGAACAAAGGATTAAAAGATGACGCCTGTGTTAAATAACTTTTTGAAAATAATAAACACTGTAACGTTTGTTCTGTCGGGAAACTTCCCCTTAAATAACCGCTGCAAAATAAACCCTTCCACCAAAGTTTAGAACATGTAGTTGGTTTGAGCTTCTCACCACACTGTGTCTGATATATATATATCGATAAACCATATGTAAAAAAACAACCCTAAGAATGATCTCTAAGATGCTGTTATCGAACCTTAATGACAAAGAGATGTCACAGAGTCTTTATATTTTATGTTTAACAATAAACGTTACTATAAATTACTATAAATAAATGGAGAACACAAATGCAACCAGACATAAAGTATGGAGCTTGAATTAAGAAATTAAGAAAGATTAACGTGAGATTGTCCTGGATTTGAATCAGTAGAATATCATCAACAACTCGATTCCGTTGTTAATTTCAGTCGATTTTCACGCCACTGGTTAGTTCTGGTTTCACGTTGCCATGCTGCGACTTCTAGGTGATGATGTCGTCACCACGACGGGGGCTTGACTCTGATTGGTCGGTAGACGGGCGTCTGCCGTCGGAGTGTCGTCTGTTCAGCAGGGAGACGTTTCCGCTCTGCCGTCCTCTCACATCCTCTCTCTCTCCCTCTCAGAAAATAACATATATCTATATAACATTTCTACCAGTTGACACTATTGTTTTCGTCTCCTCCTCGCCGCCGCTCACTGTTACTCTTCTCTTTCTGCTTCTACGACGGCTCGCTGCCTCAACTTCCTGGAGTTGGTCCCAAAGTCCAACTACAGGAAGTCCAAAAAACTGCCAACCAACCGGACCACGGTTCAGTTTGATCCGGACTCCGGACCTCCTCTGTCGGCCCACAGGTCCGGACCTTCCACACCTGCAGTTTGGCCACGGACCAAACTCTGAACCATACGCGGTGTGAACGAGCCCTGGAAACCAATCAAAAGCTGGGCTTTTTTCAGAGATTTAAAAGAAGATCTACTCTCGTTTTCTCTGCAAACGAAGTAAATCGGACGTTTGGCGCAGATGAAAAACAGAGCAGCGTCCGCGTGAGTGGAGACGTCTGTCGGAGGCGTTTCCTCCACTCGGCCTCCGATCCTGCTCAAAGGAAACAGGAGGAAACTGGTCCCGACGCGAAATGCGGAAGAGTCGGCGGCAGAAAGTGCTGCGAGCGGCGAGCGTCCGCTCGAGGATTGCCTCGTTTGTGGGCTTTCAAGAGATAAGTGGATGTGCGAGCGCTCGTTCGGCCGAAGCGTCTGAACCCCGACCTCTGACAGATTGAGGATCGGGGAGGGGGACGGGGGACGGGGGGACTGGGGGGGGGCCTCAGTCTTCCTCGTCTTTGGGGACGGAGCGTCTGTCAGGCGAGCGCTGACATTTCCGCCGTCAACGAAGAAACAAAAACCTCCGTCTCATTCATATGGAAAAAAAAAAAAATCCTAACCTTTTTATGCGCTCGCCGCTAATCGAGGCGGCGGCAGATGATCTTTCTGTAATCACGGCGGCAGGTCGGCGCTCCTCTGTACGGGCCCGACGTGTGGATCCGTCTAATCTGTCCGAATTAAATGAGATCCATCACAGATCGGGATAATGGCCCCTGCAGATTGTGTGCAAAAATCTTCATTAATAATTCAGCTGGGATTTTGTATTATTCATGCAGTAAAGGAGCAGTCCCTCGTTTTTTTTTATGGTTAGAGTCTGAACCACAGAGACACGAGGAGTCTGAGGACGAGCAGGGATCAATGTCCCCCAGTTCATTTGGGATTAAAGGCTCAATATGTGATTTTTAGTGCTGTCAATTGATTTAAAAAAATAATAATAATGATGGCATCTATATCGATCACAGTTTCCTATTCACGTCCATCGTGAAGGTGACAAACAATTCCGTATCGCATATTTCCCCGTGTCACTTCTCGCGTGTGTTTTTGTGACCAAACGTACTTTAAACTCCTTCAACTCCTTCCTCATCCGTCTCCATCTTTAGCCCCGGAAGGCTAGTGGCTAACGGTTCTGCGGCACACATGAAGTTACCAGCCTGTGTTCTGTGTACTGACCAGCAGAGGGCGACTCCATGAGAAAGTGACGCGACTTCTTCTCACTTGATTTATAACGTCAGTAAAACATCTCAATCTCTGGTCTTAAGTCTTCTTCACTACATGATGTTCATTTTGTACGTCATTGCAGACCAGGCAGAACCGGATGTGTTGGTGGGCGTGGCCGCAGCGTCGCGGGTTGTGGGTGGCCGAGCTCTAAGTCAGGCCACACCCCCAATCCTACGTCTGGTGTCAAAGAAGACGACGCGGCGCTGGTCAAAATATGAAACTCAAGGTTTCAGTCACAGATCAACATGTCGATGTTTCTGGACCGCCTCCTCCATCCCCTCGTCTCCTTCCTGTCTCCTCCCTCTCAGCGGGATCGCAGCTGCCCGTCCGACTTCTTCTCCCTCCGCTTGACGAGCGGCGGGGGACGGCGACGGCTCTCGTTCATTAGGAAGCTTGACGCCGTCTGTTCTCCCCCCCCCCCCCCGCAGACAGTTCGTTTTTCCCCCTGGTGTTAGAACAATAACAGACGATCTAATGAGCTCTGAGAGGAGACGGAGGTTGGAGCTGCTGTTTTGTCTGCTGGTGTTTGTGGACGCTGCTCGCTCCTCCTCTCTCCGGTCCGGCGGCGGCGGCGGCGGTAATCATCCCGGAGAGTCGCCACATTAAAACTCTTCCTCGTGAAGACAGAGGCTCTTTGAAGGCCGCAGCCCGTTTCATCTCATCGTCTTTGTGCAAAGTTTGATCTTGATTGTTTTTTTTCCTCTGTGAAGAAGAGCTGATTAAAACTTCCCCTCTCTCGGCTCCACTTCCTGACTACAGGTGCCTGGACGCTTGCAGGCGGCGGAGCGGAACTGACAAAGGAGAGAGTTATCCGGTATAATCCAGGGCCCTCGGATTAAAACCCACCGCGCCTGAGTCGGCGTCAACCGGGGCCTTAATGCTTTCTGTTTAATCTGTGGTGGCGGCCGCCGCTCACCTTCATCTGTCGTCTCCTGTGAAGTTCCTCTGTGAAATGTGTTCAGAAGAGAGCGAAGCGGAGCTGCCGCACGTCAGTGTTTAAACTTTAAAAACCCGCGGGCTCGTCGGCGAGATGTCGGCAACACTCCGGCGGAGGGAGCCGAGGCTTCGAGGCTCATCTGAATTTAATGATTTAACGTTAGAAGAGAAATACTGCGATGGGAAATGTCACGTATTGACAGAGGGGTGTGTGTGTGTGTGTGTGTGTGTGTGTGTGTGTGTGTGTGTCACACTTCCCTTTTAAAGGGCCGTGACGCACACGTTGGATGAACTGTCTTGTTTGACCAGATGTTTTTTTCCAAGTCTGGAGTTCCTTCTTTTCTCTTCTTTTCTCTTTTGTCAGCGTCGCCGCCCCGATGGTGCGTTCAAGGACGCGTTCACAGCTCACGCTTCAGCAAACAGAGACTGAAAGAGAAAAGATTTTTCTTCTCCTCCGGTTTTTTTTGAAACATGTCAAATTATCAATTGATTTGCTGTAAGTCGAACATAAAAGTTAAAAAACTTAGCAACATGTTGCTAATTTACGATTCAGCTCATCACAGCAAAGAGACATGAAATGCGCCTCAGATTAATAATCCATCACTGTTTTTTTCTTCCTTTGGTGGTGCTTTCAAGGACACATGGGCAATTTGACGCTGAAGTTATTTTTGTCAGGAAATTTTGACTTTAATTCATAAAATCAGTTTCCCTATTTTAACTTTAAGCATTTGGGTATTTTGAAGCTGCCTTGTTTCTCGTATGTTCATATTCTTTTGCTCGGTTCATTCTCTGCTGTGGAGGCTTCTGCTCCACTGCCACCTGGTGGACTGGGGTGGAACCGCTTCGTTCCAGCCGTCGGCTGTTCATTTGGTTCAAACCAAACCAAGGGGGAAAAGCAGGGGAACTCTGCCCTGCAGGAACTTTTCAGTTCCCTGGGAAAAAGTTCCAGGGAACTGAAATCATCTCAAAACATGTTCCGCTGCTCTATGAGCGAAAACAAAATCACTGATACAGATTCATCTTCCACAGGCTGATCACATTCAAGTCTTTGTCCCAGGTCTTATTTCAAGGTCTCAAAGGCTTCAAACACAGTCGAGAGAGTTTTCCTTACAGTTCTAATAAGAGTGTCGTGCCGCTGGCGTTTATCCTCCTCGTCCCGTCGCATTATTTAATCCTCCTCCTCCGAACGGACCCATTAGCAGCTGCTCTTTGTCGGAGCTGAGGCGAAGCCGTCGAATGCGTCCGAGCCGGAGGAACATGAATTAAGCATCCGGGAGAGACGGAGAGTTATGAGCGGCGCCCGGTCTCGTGAGAATCTTCACGCCGGCGGACAAGGAGACGTCCGTCGCTCTCCCTGAGCTCTCAAACGCATCACGCGGTCACGGGTGAAACAACAACGAAGAAAAAAGAAGAGCTGATGTTCAGGGGATTCGGAGCAACATGGTCCTCGTGTACAGAGAAAAATGATGTGTTGATATGCGATATTAACCTTATGTGAGACATGATGAAAGACAAAGCTGCGTTCAAGAACAGCAGCTTCATCCCCAGAGAGCAGCAGGTTTAATGTAGAACAGTTGATGGATTAATGGATTAATGGATTAGTAATCGACTCCTAAATTAATCGCCAGCTGTTTTGATCATCAGTTAATCGGTTCAAGTAGTTTTTATGAGGAAAAGAGTCAAGATCCTCTGATTCCAGCTTCTTAAATGTGAATATGTTCTGGTTTCTTTGCTCCTCTGTGACAGTGAACTGAACATCATCGTGAGGTTTAGGAAACACAATCGACATTTCTCACCATTTTATGATCGATTAATAGAGAAAATACTCCACGGATTAATCCATAATGGACAGTAATCGTTCGTTGCAGGCCTAGTTCAATGTTCCTGCGGAGGAGGAGACGTAGTTTTGAGTTTGAATGTTCTTCTGCTTTGAGTTGTGATTAGAAAGAGAAATATTGTCGCTACAATGATCTCCACATTATTGTTGACGACATGTTTTGTTCATTTTTATTTGATATAAAAGTAAAAATATATATATTTTGAGTACATGAGAGAAACTACAGAGAAAAGTCACTTTACATTCAGAATATATCCCAATTCAAGAGTTACACGGAGCGGAGGTGGACTGCTGCTTCTTCGTCCTGTCGACTCGTTAATAAGATGTTTAGTTCAGTTCATGTTCAGATTAAACGGGTGAAATAATCTGAACGTCGTCCGCTGATTCTTCTCGTTTCGAGAAGATCTGATATCAGGACGAAATAAGAACAATTCATGTTCACGTGATTCTTCCTCGGCAGCTGCTTTTTTTTTTTTTCTTTCTTCCTTTCTGTTGAGGTGACGGACAGGAAGTGTCTCCGTCTTCCTGCTCTTCTTCTCTTTCACCAACCCTCTTGTGATGAACACAGTTTTTCTTTCTGTGTCGTTCCACAGTTGAATCGCGGAGCTTCGCTGCCATCAAGTGGCTGCAGGTGATCGACCTCCTACACGTGGACGGAAGACTGGACGAGTGTCAGGAGACCTGGACTGTTCCCAACCAGGCACACACACACACACACACACACACACACACACACACACAAAATGACCACAAAGAGACACTGACAAAAATCAGACATCTGTGAAGACAGGAAGCAGAGCCTTATATGGTCATATTGAATCGTTAATTAACGTCACTTTCCTGACGTGAGATACGTTTGTTGCGTCCGATCGTACGAACAAACGTACGAGAAGTTTAAAGCCGGCGTGTGTCATTTTCTGGCGCCATCTGGTGGTGAAGTCGCAAACCGCAACCAACTGAGCAACCGACAGGGGCACACTTTATGGTGACGCATCGCGTCTCATGGAACTATATTTAACTCATTCACAGGTGATTAGACACATATGAAGACAAAGTTATGGACAATATATAGATTATATATTATATAATCTCTGTGAATAAGTTCTTCTGAATATTACGCACTGTAGCTTTAAGAGAAGAAGATGAAAATGTCCTCGCAGGAGGATCAGTGTCCCGTTTCAAATCTGATACAATAACTTTTTTTCATGGAGCAAATGGTCAAAGTTCTCAAATCAGGGCGTTGAATCAAATTCTGTATGAAAATGGTTTGATGTGAACCAGGACACAGAGGTTTGTCTCCGTTTATGGAAACAATAAAAAAATCGTGGAGACTTTCACTGACGTTTCCTGGACGTGACCTCTGACTCTTCCTTGTTGTCTCAGCATCAAAATATAGTTTCACGCTTCCTCATTTGTTTGTGTTCCCCCCCCCCCCCTTCCTTTTATTTTTCCCTGCCGCGCTGCTGTAAACATAAATCACAGCGAGCGAAGCCCAGAGCTCATATAAATGTCAGGACAGACGGCGAAGCTCATAAACCTCTAATTTGATCTTTATTCATCTGGGACGAGGCCCTGAATAAACACTCACCTAGTACATCATCATTTTCTGCTTCCTGTCAACTCGGCTGAGCGGAGACGCATCCATCAGTCCGTCTGTCTCCGTAAGCCCCGCCCCTCCTCCCTCTCAGCCTCATTAAATATGAAAAACTTGAATATTGCTGCTTAACAATAACTTATGACTCATTTGATGCGTTTAGAAAATAAAGTTCTTTAACGTGATCAACCACACTTTCTCTCAGATGATGTGATTAGCTGTATTAGTTATTAATCAATGATTCGTCCTGTGAATGATGATTTGCTTTTCTATTTATTAATGTGACCTCCAGTCATTTTTCATCTCACACCTCATTTGTCCTCCGCTTTGATTTATTAATTCTTTTTTTTTTTTTTTTTTTACAATTTTGCCAACACGTTCATTTTTAAAGAACCCCTCCAGTCATGTTTTAAAGCAAACAAAAATAATCAGCTATGCCTAATATTTTGTTTAACATTGTTTACCCCCCAAAAAAAGTTTTAATAAATCCTCTGAAATGTGTCTGGAAACCATCCACTCTCTCTCCCTCATGGAGGAACTCTGAGACTATGAATATTCATGATATGCAAATAAAACATGCCCCGCCCACCACAGTTGCTCGTGCTAGGTTGACCGGTGGAAGAATGTTGCGCGACAAGACGGCTAGAGGCAACATCGGGGCGTTTCAGCCATAAAACTTTCACCGACTGCTTATTCTAACGCCAACTGTCCGCTGACACACCTGCCGTCCTCTCGTGGATGCTAACTGCTAATGCTAACGCTGACTTCCGGCTTCTTTGCCTCACATTTGCATATCCGAATGGTTTTCTGTATTTGTGACGTGCCAAATCTATCTTCATCAGAATTCGTTTGAATTTCAAATTGCAGAGAAGTGGAACACGGAAATCTCCTCCTCCAGGAGAGGAATGTGAAAACCCCAGATACAAGATCGCTACAGTCGATGTCAGACACGTTAGAGGACAGAAACAGAAGAACAACACTTTTTTGAGTGGAGGGGGACTTTAAGTAGCAGCTGTAATGAGAAGCTCTGATTGGTCGGATCTCTGACACGTCACTGGAGGGGGGGCGGGGTACTAGGTACGTTGACTCAAGTATTGTGCTTAAGTTTACGGTTTAAAGATACTTGCAGCCACCAGGGGGCGATCGTGATGATCAGGCTTCACTTTAGAGCGGCTGCCACGTCGTCCATCTTTATTCACAGTCTGTGTTTTTGATTATTTATTTTAACTTGTATATAATCTGTTGTAAACACTCACTGTAAATCTTCTTTTTTTTTAAAGTCTACATTATTCTGATTAAGAAAATGATGATCAGAAACTCAGTTTCCCAGAATTCATGGTGCATTCTTTCTCTCTCTCTCTCTTCCTCCTCTCTTTAGTGTGAAGGGTTAACAGCTGCTGCTGATGGAGTTTCACTGACACCTGCTGGTTCACCGACAGAACTACACCTGAGCAGAGGACACCTCCGTCTGGGTGATGATGATTTCAGTTTATGGTTTGTTTGTTTTTTAACAGGCAGTGATTTCATATTAATTAAAGATGCATCATCATCATGTGTTTGGGAAAGTGACAGAGGCGGAGTCCCTGTTGCCAGGCAGGAGATTCAGTCATTTTTTTCATTCTGCCGCCACTCGTTTGCTCCGAACATCTAAACAGTTACAAGATCTAAATAAAAGTAAAAGATTTAAACACACACACAGAAAATCAATGTCACATTTCACGTGGTCCAATGAACGAGGCACGAGCTGCTAAACACAAACTGAACCACTGTAAAATTATATATTTCTTACATAAATAAATTATTTTAAAATAATTCTTTAAATAAAGACACATCCAGTCATCCTTTTCTGAAGTGTGTGTGCGAGAGACATTAATGATGCTTGTAGATTAATTTAAGACACAGACATAAGGAAAAAAAATTAATCCTCCGTGAGATTCATGCAAATAAGGCTTGAAATAAAATGTCTTCGTCGTTGGGAAATAGATTTAATACTATCACAAGAATTTCCATTGAAGGTGCTGTGTCATTTTCTTCTCATTAGAGGGATTGAACCTGTTATTATGATAGTAAAATGATTTTTTTTGCACATGTTGAAAGTCTGAGCTTGTATCTTATTGTTCGAGTTGAGACTAAGTCCCTGAACAGACAAAAGATTTAAATCTTAGACATTAGGAATAAAAACAATCTGAAACAAATGTTTATGGATCTGGTGAAGTTTGACGGTGGATTAATAAATCCTGTGGTTTGTCACAGGAAGACCTGCGTGGGAGCAGAAGGTGGAGAACCGTGACTCTGCGTGTTGTTCGGTCGGAGGCTCGTGTGCAGACGAAGATGCAGTTATGAGCCGAAGGAGGTCGCGTGTTCAACAAAGTGGCACATTTTAATTTGCGCGGCGGAAGCTGCTCGGCGGCGATAGACTCGGTAACGAAAACCTCTCGGCTCGAAGCTGCGTCCGCTTTATATTCACATAGGGAGGAAACATGCAAATACACGGATCTCGTTAATACCAGCTTCACCCAGTCGGACCGAGGCGTCGACAAGCAGAACAAATGCCCCGCGAGCGTCGACACGTGCGGCTGGGGGCGGCGGCAGCGGTGGCCGAGGCGCCGGTTCTACTTCCTTTATCCTCTTTTCAACGCCGGCGCTCACATTCTGCCTGTTCGCTTACTGTTAAATTAGTCAATCTGAGATTAGAGAAGCTTAAGGAAGGAGAAAAGTTTTTCTTCTGATGAAGCTCAGCAACTTTATGTATATGGAACATATGCACACAAAAAAAAAAGAAAACCCCACAAAGTTTCTGTTTTTGACATCTCAGAACTTTCTGTGCTTGATTCCCAGGATGAATTAAATCCATTAACTGCTGGAATTAGAAAGTAAAAAATGTTTCAACTGTAAAAAAAATTAAGTGTCGAGGCAAAAAAATTTCAGACGACACGAACTGGACGGAATTTTAAAAACTGACGTTTGTTTGATTTCAGCTTGGCTTCTAATACAACAGACACCAGGGGGCGGGGCTTATGACCCATACTGCAGCCAGACACCAGGGGGTGGGGCTTATGACCCATACTGCAGCCAGACCAGGGGGCGATCTTGATGAGTTTACTTCACTTTAGAGAAGCTGTCACGTCGGCCATCTTTGTTTGCAATGTACGACAAAACCAACATCCTGCCGTCTAAATCTCTTTTTTTTCAGCTGTTTGATGACATCATCCTTTACTCAGTCTGAAAGCTCTCCGGAGTTTTTAGCTCCTCCTCTGCAACTCAGGGACCGACACTGTCTCACAGGTGGAGGTGAGAAGTCCTGTCGTCGTGACGACCACTATCCAGTCAAAACACCTGATTCTCTGGAGCCTCGAGACTTTTGAGATGAAGAGTGAATCACTTCCTGAAACTGACGCCGGTCCATTCAAATAAAAAACTGCTTTATTTCAACTTATTTACAGAACTCTACAAAAATGTCTTGATGTCTTTGTCATTGATACATTCGCAGAAAGACAGTTTGTATAAAACCAACAGTAGAAAATGTGTTTCATATTTACAGCGATGATTCGTCCTTGTGTTGTCGTCAGTGTTTCTTACTCAGTAAACTCTCGACCTGCAGAAAGAGAAACGTGAAACAACAGAGTGTGAAACGCAGAGGAAGACGACTCGAGCTGAACTCTGTACCTCATCAGATGATCCGGACCGAGCAGGCTCACCTGGAGAAGGCGGAGAAGGAGAGGAGTCCGAGCACCAGCTCAAGGCTGTAGAAGCAGAGCAGCACGGCGGCGAGGATGAACTCCAGCCGCAGGACGAAGGTCTGCAGCAGCAGGTAGTACACGGCCAGAGCGCCGCAGGGAAACAGGATGACGAGCGACGCGCACGAGGCCAGAGAGCGCTCGCACAGGTTCCCCTTCCAGCCTGGACCGAGACATGGAGACAGGCCACAGAGTCGTCACATGACTGTTCTTTACCTGGTAACCACGACTCGTCAGACCGTTGTTTGGTGTCTCACTCACCATAAAAGATCCTGAGCATCTCAAGGCCAAGGAAGACGAGCAGCAGAACCACATCCAGGACCAGATTCTCCGACGGGTACGGCAGTGAAATCCCTGCACAGTCACAGGAAACAGAAAATCTTTCCTCTGTCTCAGAGTCAATACGTCCAACGGTTTCATCTTTATATTCACTCTAATAAAAGAGACGAGTTGCAGAGACGAGCTACAGACCTTTGTAGATGAACATGAGGATCTCTGCCAGGTAGAAGGCGGCAAAGTACCAACAGTTCAGGTAGAGGAGGACCTGCAGAGGAGTGGACGACAGCTGAGGAAGACAGAGTCAAGGAAAGACCACACAGAGGGAGACAGAGAGACAGACAGACAGAACCTGCGGCACAGTTTCCTGTGAAGGATACGATTGGTTGGTTTCCTGCAGAAAAAAACAAGGCAAAGTTCTGATCATCATCATCATCATCATCACTGTATCACTGTGTCTTTAATATCTGACTCTCCACTGACTGAGTGTGAGAAGTGTAAACAAACTAGAGACCACGAGTTGTTGAAACAGTAAAATAAAATTCACAATCAAACGGATGAAACGTGATTGAAAGCAGGAAGTGATGTCACAGAATCACCAGCTTCACTCAACGTCACGTTTCATCAGGCACGTTGGTTCAGATAAATATCACACTCACAATTTTTTAAATATGACTTGTTCTTGTTTTTACCATAGTGCTAATTATTACGTAGTACTACTACTAATAGTGTTAGTGGTATTAGTAGTAGTAGTAGTAGTAGTAGTAGTGGTAGTAATAGTACAGTGATACTAGTAGGAGTTGTTGCAGTAATAGTACAAGTATAGGAGTATTAGTAGCAACAATAGTGGAAGTAGTTGTGGAGTGATACAAATAGTAGCCGAAGTAGAAGTAAAAGTACTATTGGCAGGAGTGCAGTGGTACATGTAGTAGCAGAAGCTGTACTAGTATAGAAGTACTAGTAGTAAAAGTACGATTAGCACAAGTGCATTGGTACATGGAGGAGCAGTAGCGGTTGTAGCAGAAGTTGTAGTAGTAAAAGTACTAGTAGCAGTAGTGCAGTGGAAGAAGTATTTATGACATCAGTCGCAGTAGTATGAGCAGTACTGTTAGTAGTATCCAGGTTTTCGCTTCAGTGACGCGGTGTCGGACGCTTTAATGAGCGACGATGATTGTTTTCATTCATATGTTGATATGTCAACATTCACCGGACTGAGCTGGTTTTATTATGAGCGAACGAGCTCAGTTAACGGGAGGACGCGTCTCAGCTCTGTGACGTGGGTGTTAAATGTTAATAGCGCCGACGTACAAGTTATACTACCAGTGACGTCATGTAGCGACATGGCTAAATATTTACTTATTAGTTTAACAATTTGTAAATGATTTGTTTAGCACAAAAAAAAAGTGTTTCTCACCAGGCGCCATGTCTGATTGCCATGGAAACAGCTTGACGGAAGTGCTTCTTCTTCTTCTTCTCTGCTGGATTAAACCGCAGCGGTGTTGACTTGCCGCCCCCTACAGCTTGTATGCGACAACACATGCTATGCAACTACATTACCCAGCATTCACCCTGCGGGAGCGCTGCGCTGATTGGCCACCCTCGGACGAGGGTTTACGTGGCACTGCTGTGTCCGCGCAGACGCAGTCTGGCCCCGCCGGTGTGAAGATGGTGTCTGTCAGGATGCAGCCGTGTGTCCTGTCGGTTCTACTCCTCAACGGCTTCTACGGCCTCGTCTCCTCCTTGTACTTCCACATCGGAGAGACGGAGAAGAAATGTTTCATCGAGGAGATCCCGGACGAGACGATGATTATCGGTGAGTGACACCGCCGGCGGGAACGGGGGGAACTGCGGCTAATGCTAGCCCGCTAGCCGCTAGCTCACCAACTTTAGCTAATCGGCTAACTGAGCTAAAGTCGGCGTGCGTCCTCAGAAAGTGTCAAACAGCGACCGGAACTGGTTTGAATCATATGGACAGTTTATTAAACTCACACACTTTAACTTTGTGTTGGTGTTTGAATGTTAACGAGGCAGCAGCAGCACAGGTCTCTCTGATGAAGTTCCTGTTTGTCACATATACTCTATATATAAAAAATATCTGATTAATAACCTTCTCATCTCCCTCTGAAATAACGTCCTATCAAATTAATATAGAAACTTAACTTTTATTGAACATGTGATGGAGAGTCAGTTGATATTTTGAAAAGCACATATTCAGAAACCATGTCAAAAATTCCCTGGTTTACTTTTTTTTTGATATATAAATATTGTTTAATAAAATATTATACATTTACATATCAGTTTGAGTTTTGATTGAAGCAATCAATGGAGAAAATAATCAGCAGATGAATCCATCACGAGTGTTAAAGACTTAAATGATAATAATCTTCATTATAATATTGAAAATGCGCTTTAATGCACAAACTGTACTTCTGCTACATTTTGATGCTAAAAAAACATATTAAGTATTAAACATCTTCATACTTGATACATGATTTTACATTAATATTCTGTGTGTTTTGAAATGAGGACATTATGATGATGATGATAATGAATCTGCTGCAGGGTTTTTTTTTTAACTTTGAGATTTTCCTGCTGTATTCTCACATGGTTTCATCTGGACATTCTCTGGAAGTTTTACAGGGCGGCGGCAGGAAAAGCACCGGAAAATATCGGACACA
Organism: Scophthalmus maximus; assembly: GCF_022379125.1. Classification (NCBI taxonomy): domain Eukaryota; kingdom Metazoa; phylum Chordata; class Actinopteri; order Pleuronectiformes; family Scophthalmidae; genus Scophthalmus; species Scophthalmus maximus. Next base: position 23,356,331 of record NC_061523.1, on the reverse strand, counting down.
TTTGCGTCCTCACATTACAGCCCCTCCGTAAAAAATGTGTGAAAGCGGTTTTACTTGTTATTTTCTGAGCTTCTGAAAGCGTTGTTCGCTCTCGCGTCACCGTACGACAGCAGCAGCGGAACTCTCTCGTGGGAAAAGTTTTAACGACTGACTGTTTCTGTCTCTGCAGGAAACTATCGCACGCAGCTGTACGACAAGCAGCGGGAGGAGTACCTGCCCGCCACTCAGGGCCTCGGCATGTTCGTGGAAGTCAAAGATCCCGATGATAAGGTGAAGCAGGGGAATCGAGCGCCAGGTTCTCGTCCGGCAGCTGATTTCAGCAGGACTGAACTGTGTGTCTGTGTTTCCCGCAGGTGATTCTATCTCGTCAGTACGGATCCGAGGGGAGATTCACCTTTACATCGCACACACCTGGAGAACATCAGATCTGTCTGCACTCCAACTCCTCCAAGTTCTCCCTGTTTGCCGGAGGAATGCTGGTGAGGAGAACTTTAATCTGCTAAGACGACCTTGTCACTGTCCTAACCACAAACTCTCCTGTTTGACTCCATCTGACGTCGATTTTAGTAACCTAATCTAATCTGGACGTTTGTTAACATGAGACGGTTCTTCTGTGTTGCAGAGGGTTCACCTCGACATCCAGGTGGGCGAACATGCCAACAACTACGCCGAGATCGCCGCCAAAGACAAGCTGACGGAGCTGCAGCTGAGGGTGCGACAGCTGGTGGAGCAGGTGGACCAGATCCAGAAGGAGCAGAACTACCAGAGGGTTAGTGGCTGTCTGTGGTCCAATGGCTGTGGTTCTTGTTCTGTGGATGTTGTCAGACGTGCACAGATGGTTAAGAGTCACTGTAGTTTTCTTCAAGGTGTAGGTGCATTAGCTAAACTCTGTGGGAGGAGCTTAAAACTTTAACTAAGGGGGTGGGTGGAGCCTAAAATCACTGTCAGTTGGTTAAAGAACGAAATTAATCTGAGTGTCACTGTTACGACGTTGCCGCACATACGATCGGATTCACCTTTTTTTTTTTTTTTACTTCATTACCTCACGAGTGTGTTGCTTAGCGCCCCCTGCTGTCTGTGTGTCCCCTCTCAGTACCGCGAGGAGCGTTTCCGTCAGACCAGCGAGAGCACTAACCAGCGGGTCCTGTGGTGGTCCATCGTCCAGACGCTCATCCTGGTGGCCATCGGCATCTGGCAGATGAGACACCTCAAGAGCTTCTTTGAGGCCAAGAAGCTGGTGTAACTGTGTGTGCGTGCGTGCGTGTTCTTGTGAGTGTGTGTGTGTGCGCGTTTGTGTGTGTTTGGTCTCTACTGATCGATGCAGTACTGAGCGGTGGTGGCCGCTGCTGCTGGAGAAAAAAAAACTGCCGTGGAGACGGACGCAGAATAATCCAGCAGCACGATTTGGCTTGAAAACACCATCATCATCATCATCAAGATTATTATAGTAATAATTATTATTCATGTCGTCATTGTTGTCCTCACCTGCCCCCTGTTTGTAACGAGCCCGCCAACGCGTGCAGCCGACGATCAGGGAACACGTGGTCGCCGTCTCGTCTCCTCGTGTCAGACATGTTTGTTTGTGTCAGGACGTTTCCTCTGATTTAAATTCATCAGGACGAATAATCTCAGCTCGTCTGTTGGGAAGTAAGAACCTTTTTAAATATCATTATTTTGCCCTTTTATTTTTTTTTCCCTTCCTTGTTACTCACTGAAGTACTTGACGTGTTACTGGCCACTAGAGATGTCGGAGAGGAAAAGTATTTTTTCCTCGGCAGAAATGATCATCTGGATCAATCGATGGAGTCGTTTCTGAATCCTCCCTCATCCACCGGATCTGTTGATTTTCAGCTGCAAACTAAAGTAAATAAAAATCAGGTGAAATGTCGCCGATGATGATTTAAACCTCAGTGTTTAGTTGAGTTAGATGTGAAATACGTTTGATTTTAATATTTTGTTCGCTCCAGTTTAAATGTGCAGGATTAATACAGTCGGCAGCAGATCAGAGCTGAATCAAACCTGTTCAACGCAAACAACTTGATTTTAAAGTGAAACAAAACAGAAAACTGTCGGTAAAAGACGCTTCTGTTCAGAGCCGTGACGATCGATCGATCATTCATTCTGTTTATTGACTCGTTTGAAGCGCGAACGGGATGCGACGTCTCGCACAAATAACAACAAACATCCAAAGACGAAACTCTGTGCTGTTTGTTCTGAAAGGCAGAACAAAGGCACATCCCGAGCATCTGCCCTCGGCTCGTTTTGTCTCGTAACCGGATCAGTTTTATCGAGTCTCCAGGGTTTCACTGCGACGCCTTTGCCTTCGGTCGCTGGCTCCGGTTTGTCGACGTGATCCACAGTTTCTACGTCTCAGCTGTTTGAGGAGCCTCGTTGAGAATCTAAGAGAATCTCACATAATAAAATAATAAAACTAAGCCGGCGGCCGTTCATTGTGAGGAGAATAAATCTGTTATTTTCAAGCCAGACGTCACATGGTCACGATGCAGGAAACACTGGATCGTAGTTTTATGTTTTTCAGCCGGACTCAGTGAAATTCTTTGTTTCTGTTTGTTTCTGAGAGTTAATCTTCATGTTCTACAGTTTCCAGACTCAATGTATGTTTTCTGTTCATCTGTTGTAATAATCTGATTGAGTTTGGCTCCTCGAGGCTTCAGATGAACGACATCCACTGGTTTTTGTTTGTCATCTTTGGTTACGTCGACTTTGTCTTCACCAGCAACGAACTCAAATATGGACATGAAACGGCACCTGCTGTGGTTTCTCCTGTGTAAAGAAACATCAGTCGTCTCTCTGTTGATTTTTAATGAGTAAAAAAACCAAATTGTTAAAAGTCGCATAGGAGTAAAAATGTCTGGTGTGACGCTCCATCACCAGCTCAGATGAGCTTTACATCAGAACGTCACTTTTTCTGATTGTCTCCTGAGCTAAAACATCACCTCTCAACGCTTCACTTATTTCTCTTTAGTTATTAAAGTTCTGTTGAGTTTTTTTTTATCTCTGGTGGTTTGTGCTAAACTGGTTATTGTATTATTTTTTTTTATTTTTGTGGAGGTTTCATAAATGTTTTGTGATGTTCCTGGGGTTAGATTTTCAATCGGTGGAGAAAAAGGGGATTTGATTTGATTTTTTTTTTTCAGAGATTCTGTCCGTGTGAAATTTTTTGGGGAAAGTTGCACTCGAATAAAGTTTTGTCAGATTTGGTTTAACTGAGGTTGCTTCTTGTTATTCTTTAAAAAACTAAACAATTCACGTTATAAAGAAAAAAGTGACTATGTTCTCACTACAGAGAAAAATGTTTAAACTATAAGAAAAATTGTTTTACTCATTTCCATAAGTGTTTGGAATAACAGAAAAAGAATATTTATAGATTTTTATTTTGATCCTTGGGAGAGTGAAGTGACTAATGATTGTTTATTATTCTGTTCAAGTGGTCAAAGTGGAGCAAATTTCTCAACTATTTCATTTCAAAATCTGATAACGGTCTTGATCTTTTCATTAATCGAACAAAATATGATCTAAGGAATGTGAAAACAAATATAAGAACATGGTGAAGAAATTTAAAAATGACCCAGAGGTCAGTGTCAACTTGAAATGAATAAATTAAAATCCTTGGTGGAGCTAATGAGGTATCAAACTTGTTATATATTTTTACTAATCAGTCAAATGTACATTGCATAAGCTGTTTTGTCATTATAAACATTAATACCAAATTATATTTTTCATAGTTTGTGAGTAAAATTGTTAAGTGACTGCAAGTGCAGATGAAAGTTTAAAAAATATTTTCCTCTGAAAAGTGGTGGAGTGTAAAATATTTTTATCATTTATTAAAGGACAAACGTTTCGGGTGTAACTGTCTCTTTAATAATAAAAAAATGTAAAAAAAAAAAGGAAAACAAAGTAGGAACCTTTTATAACTCACTGCCATCGTCCCCCCACGGACTCCTTTACAGGTTGCACCTGTACAGTTTTTGTTTGATTTTTTTTTCCCCCCCTCCTCCTCCTCCTCCAGTGTGAAATTACCGTTAAATATTACCGTGTCCGGTCCCGAGGATCTGTTCCGTTCACCCGGACGTGTCGCCGGGTCCAGACGTGGACACACTGCCGGTGTCGATGTGGCAAAGCCGAAGACGAACGAGTGCGAACCCGGAGCGGCGGCGCGTGTGAACCGCTACATGCTACGTGGACAGTAACAGAGAGGGAAGCTGCTAGCTACCGAGAAGGAGAAGGAGAAGAATCCGGTTTTTATAACTTATATTTTATTTATTTTTTAAACCAAATCTCACCGGACAGATGTTCAGAAGCTGCGGGACCGCACCGGACTCCGTTCGGGCGGAGTTAGCGGGCAGTTAGCTCTGTCTCCGCCCGGCAGCCGAGGGACGATGGACGAGTGAAAGAAACCACTGGAGCCAACCGGAGAGGTTCGTCTCTCGTGTCCCGCGGAGGGCGACTCGACCCCCGCCGAACCGTCCTGCCTCGTCCGTCCGTGGTTGTGATCACCGGAGCGGGGCAACATGATGTACTCCTCGAGAAGAAAGCCCGTCCTCTACTTCAAAGAGGAGCGGAGGTGCGTTGGATTTGTTCACCTTCACACTGTCCATATAGAAAATACACGAGAGTCGAGTCAAGAAGTGAAACAAACTGTGTTTCTCGACCTTTTTAAAGAATCGACATGTGTAAAGTTTCACACCGTGAACAGAAGACGTGAGTAGAACGTGTGGTCAGAACACTAACTCTACTGTATCCATTCAATTTTATATTTTTATATTCTATTAAACAGCCTGAAGTTTAACAGGACACAACCATGAAGCCATAATAATAATAATAATAATAATAATACATTTCATTTATAGAGCACGACACTTTGAGATTGCTTTTTAGCAATGAAAAGTGCTCTATAAATGAAATGTATTATTATTATTATTATTATAACACGGTTGTGTTTGTAGGAAGAAATAACATATAATGAAATGACTTTGAGATAATTCACCTTTTACAAGTTAAAGGGGACGTGTGTGACGTGTTTTTTGCTGTTTGCTATGTAGCTAACGTTAGCATTAGCTGCTGCTCACTAACAGTCCTTCACAAACACTCGTCAGTAGTCGTCTACAGAGACACAAAACATCAGAATTAAAGATTATGTATATATATCATAGACTGCGAACAAAGATGGACGGCGCTTGTCCACTTCCTTCCTTCCGGCGAACAAAATTAAGCTAAAATAGACAATTTGTACGTGGTACATGCTCTCGACCAATCCTGTGTGTCAGAATCATCAAATAACTAATGAGAAGCAAAGTGATCAGAATCATGAACACGTGAACAAAAAGTCAGCGTGATAAGAACGACATCACATGACAGAAATATCGACATGTCAGTTTAACATGGAGGGGGTGGGGCCTATGACCTATACTGCAGACTGACACCAGGGGGCGATCGGGATGATTTGGCCTCACTTCAGAGGTGTCGTCCATCTTTATTGACAGCCTCCTTAAAAATCTGGAGAAATGTTTTAGTAAATGTAAGCCTGCGTTTCTTTCGTCCCGCCTGCTGGTGGCGTCGCGTCTCCTTTTGTGCACGTGTCAGTGTTGTGTTTTTCTGCCTGAAGAGTCAAAAACAGACTTTTGATCCAGTTAGTAGTCACTTTTTTACGACGCACTTTTTAGATCTTGGTGGCTTTTGACCATATATTTGAAGCAGATGAAAGATGTGAAGTGATCAGAGAAAAAAGCTGAGCAGACGTGAAAACTGGTGTTGAAGGTGTGTGTGTGTGTGTGTGTGTGTGCGTGTGTGTTGTCAGGTTCCTGTCTGGTAGATGTACCGTCTACAAGCTGTTTGGCCTCTGCATGGTGCTGGTGCTCGTCTCTCTGCTGTGGCTTCAGCTCAGCTGTTCGGGTGACATGTCCTCCCCCATGCACGAGGACAGACGCCCACCTCAGCAGCAGCAGCAGCCGCCTCCCCCGCCCTGTCCCGCCGACGGCCGGGCGACTGCAGTGGACGACCCCACCTGGGGTCCTCACAAACTAGCCCTCATCATCCCCTTCAGGGAGCGCTTCGAGGAGTTGTTGGTGTTCGTTCCCTTCATGCACATGTTCCTCAACAAGAAGAAGATCCGCCACAAGATCCTCATCATCAACCAGTTGGATCACTACAGGTGAGGACACTGTTGAGGAATTTTCGTCCATCCTCCCTGAGAAACTGTTAAGACGAGTCTTCTCAGGCACCAAGCAAGGTCATCTCATCTATGGAGAGCCAAAATAATCATTGAGCAGCTGATATCTCACTCGAGGTGTCATAGTCGCGGGGGTGTGACGAAATTAATCTAAGCTAAATACACTACAGAGACCGGGGATGGGCAGACTATCTCGGGACGCCGAACACGGCGAACCTGTTGATCTGTGTAGTGAACCGGAAGTCTCCTCAATATTGAGCTCTGATAATAAATACTCTGATGATAAATATCCTGGATGTCTTACTGCTTAAGACATCCACGGTTTCCGTCTTCCTGATTCAGCATCCACTCCATCAATTATTTCATTTTAGCTGAGTCTGGTGAACGGGCTTCTAAATTATTCCATTTCAGACACCACCACAGAAGAAAAGATAACACTCAGTAGCTGCCCACACTCATACGTCTGTCACATGGCTACATTGGTCGTCTGTGAAGGGTTATGTCGTTAATTTATATGTTAAGTTATAGTGTACATATATATATAGAATGACAGTTATTATATAAACCATGCAGAGTGACAGAAATCCAAGCTGCAGAGGTTTATAGTTTTTTCCATCTGGTGTGTCGCTCCAGGTTCAATCGAGCGTCCCTCATCAACGTGGGCTACCTGGAGAGCGGCAACGACACGGACTACCTGGCGATGCACGACGTGGACCTGCTGCCCGTCAACGACGCGCTGGACTACGGTTTCCCCGCGGACGGGCCGTTCCACGTGGCCTCGCCTGAGCTGCACCCGCTCTACCACTACAAGACCTACGTGGGAGGGATCCTGCTGCTCACCAAGAAGCATTACCACATGGTACTGAGCCGCTCTTAACGCCACACATCCATTACACTGTACGTCACCAGTGTGTTACATCATCACCTGGTGAAGTGAGGTGGACCTTTTTTATTAAACCCGATGCTTCGACCTCCGGTCAGGACCTGAGAGCTGAAACTCTTAAATTCTGGAAACTATCTCAAGAGGAAAACTCGTGTTAAACTATCCTTACAGTTTATTCACACTCGGCTTCTTTTATCGTATATATTTATATTAAGAGTTTTGACTGTTTGATACTCAGGGAACCTGGGAACACAGAGGTGTTGGTGACTAGATTATTTGGTGAACATAAACTGAGTTGAATCTGGATCTCGGTCACAGACTAACCTTAGGTTCAAACATTTATTTCATGCTCACAGAAGTAGTATAAACTTCTGAGAAACTGTGGCTGTTTGTACAGAACAGAGAAGATGTAACTGTCCCCATTTGTGTGTTGTTGTTTTTTACAGTGTAATGGGATGTCGAACCGGTTCTGGGGCTGGGGCCGTGAGGACGACGAGTTCTACAGACGACTGAGAAAAGCTGAACTGCAGGTAAAAGATAAGAAAAAAATAACATTTTAACGCTCCGACAGTTGGACAACTTCGTGCTTGGAGGATCCACTTCGTTTAATCAGCAGCTGAAAGATGAAAAATTATTTTCACAAATGATAACGATAAATTCTATCTGCAGCTGTTCAGGCCGAGTGGAATCACGACAGGATACAAAACCTTCCTCCACATCCACGACCCGGCCTGGAGGAGGCGGGACCAGAAGAGAGTCGCCGCCCAGAAACAGGTACCGACACTCGTCCGATCCACTAGAGACGACTCAGGCTTTACAGTCAGATGTTTTCAGAATTCAGCAGCTGCTTCCAGACACGACGACTCTTGAATCATTAAGAAAATACGTTTTTAAAACTGAAAGAAAAAACTGTTTGTTTTTTACACCAGCAAACCGGTAAGAGGAATCAGTTCTTCTAAAATCATGAAATCTAACATATTGAACTTTATTCATATAGCAAATTTCAGGACACAGTTACCGAGTGCCTCACAAAAAAAGAAAAGAAAAGCAAAACAACATCGTTTTTTTCTTTTAAGATCAGTTAAATAGTTAAATAATAACATTAACAAATGGATCGGATAAAGTCAGGAAATGTTTTCTGGTAGAAAATTTAAAGAGTCAATGATGGCAACTGTCGGCTCCTGACAATAAAGGCTCCGCCCACTTTAGTGTAAAACCTGGTCTCTGGAACAGGAAGACGATCTTGACCTCGGCCTGAGGATCTCAAACTGTGTGAAGGATCATATGGGATTAAAGGTCTAATTTATAATCAAGAGAGTTCTGAACAGTCTGAAGTCGCTCCAAGGTTTTTTTCTCTCTTTGAGGGACAAATAAAAACTGTTTGTGTGAAGAGAAACAACAGTTTCTCCATCTCTACATATTTAAAACCTCTCTGAGGTGCGATGTGACGGACGAGCAGCAGGGGGCAGCGTTTGTTTAGAGATCTGCTGAAGCCTGACACGAGGATTTCACTTTTATTAGAATTCAGCAGGAAATCCACTGAAAATGAATCAGAAAATGACACTTTAGTTCAGAAAGTTGTGAAGAATCAAGACTGATTTTAAATTAAAGGTGAATATTTAACCCTAGACTCAATCCAAAGCTCGCATATATAAAAACTCCCCCTCTGCCTCCCCCCTCCCACTCTCCTCCCCCTCTGCCTCCCTCCTCGTCCCTCTGCTGCCCCTCTGCCTCCCCCTCCCACTCTCCTGCCCCTCTGCCTCCCCCTCGTCCCTCTCCTGCCCCTCTGCCTCCCTCCTCGTCCCTCTCCTGCCACTTTGCCTCCCCCCTCGTCCCTCTCCTGCCCCTCTGCCTCCCTCCTCGTCCCTCTCCTGCCACTTTGCCTCCCCCCTCGTCCCTCTCCTGCCCCTTTGCCTCCCCCCTCGTCCCTCTCCTGCCCCTCTGCCTCCCCCTCGTCCCTCTCCTGCCCCTCTGCCTCCCTCCTCGTCCCTCTCCTGCCCCTCTGCCTCCCCCTCGTCCCTCTCCTGCCCCTCTGCCTCCCTCCTCGTCCCTCTCCTGCCCCTCTGCCTCCCCCTCGTCCCTCTCCTGCCCCTCTACCTCCCCCTCGTCCCTCTCCTGCCCCTCTGCCTCCCCCTCCCCCCTCCCCCCTCTCCTGCCCCTTTGCCTCCCCCCTCCCCCCTCTCCTGCCCCTTTGCCTCCCTCCTCGTCCCTCTCCTGTCCCTCTGCCTCCCCCTCCCCCCTCTCCTGTCCCTCTGCCTCCCTCCTCGTCCCTCTCCTGCCCCTTTGCCTCCCTCCTCGTCCCTCTCCTGCCCCTCTGCCTCCCCCTCGTCCCTCTCCTGCCCCTCTGCCTCCCTCCTCGTCCTTCTCCTGCCCCCCCCCTACAGGAGCAGTTTAAGGTTGACCCGGAGGGGGGGCTGACGAACCTGCTTTACCAAGTGGAGTCCCGACAGGAGCTGACCATCAGCGGCGCTCCGTGCACCATCATCAACACCAAACTGGAGTGTGACCAGAACCAGACGCCCTGGTGTCTGATGGCGTAGGTGACGGAACTACCGCCGGAATTCAAGTCCTGTTTGTCGTCCCCCCCCACCCCCCCCGGAATTAAACCAGTTTTGGGAAACGACGTCCAGGAGCTTTACTTTCCTGACAGTTAGGTTTTTTCCCCGTGGATCAGTGAAACGTCACGTGGCGACTGGTATAAACAGACTTGTTGAACATTGATTGATTGAACTGAAACTGATCACCTGCAGCAGCCTGGAGTTTAAACTCCCTGAGGATTAAACCTTGACGAGTCTCCTCCTGTCAAACTGCTCAGTTCAGCAACAAAACATTCAAACATGCTGAATGTTATTATTATTTTTCGGACGGAGACGAACTGTCACATGAGCTGAACCAAGCCCGACCCGTCTCGAGACATTCGATCCTGTTTGGTTCTCTCCGGTTCCTGCTGACGCGACGTTAACGTGAAACAAAGTGGGTTTTTTTGGTTTTTTGTTTGGGGCTTGTGCAAATAGAGCAGCGACGACAGAGGAGCGGCGATGTTTCGATACTGCGACATCAGAGTTTCTTCTTTCAGGTTTTTATCCGTGTAAAGTAATGAATATGAGATTGGTCGATGCTTGAGGATTCCCCAAAAACAACTCACCCTTGGGTGTGTCGTCGTGTTTTATTTCCACGCTTGTGGGATTGAAAGTTTTTGACGGGGAAAGTGTTTTTTTTATTTTTGACAGTATTTTCCTTTTTTTCTCCTTTTTTTGCATTTGCCAAAGGAAAAAAAAAAGACTTCTTTGTCTCAACTTTATCTAATTATCTAATACTTACAATTTTGTTTATTTTCATCTCATAACTACGAGAAAAACTGCTGTGAGTTTTTATTTTTACTTTGAGATACAAAGTCCTAATAATGAGAAGGCACCTGAGTTTATTTTTTACTTTGATGAATGTAGTGTCTTCAACGTTTAACTGAGCCAAACTCAGGCTCCGCCCACACTGATGTGTTGTACTTTTTAAAACTTCATCACCGTTACTATGGTAACACCTCGCAGAGTACTTGCCTTTGAATTTAGAGACTTGTGGAAACGCTACCGGTCCACGTGTCGGTGTGAAAACTCCCAGTTGTGTTTAAGTTCGCAAAACGATGACGCAAGAAGACGCCCACTTTCTCTTCCCTGATTGGTTCTCGTCAGGCGAAGCGTCGCCAACACTTCCTGTCAGTAACACTCCCATCTCATTGCCGACGTCCTCAGAAACACAGGACAGGTTTATTATTTTAAAGTTCATCCACAAATTTAAAACATCGTTAGTCTTTTTAAGTTTATTTGATATTATTATATGTCACTGGTTATTTTCACACTATGAAAACGCACACGGGAGAGTAAAGACACGTTTAGTTTGCTTTGGGCTCGTTTTCTCTGTTACACCATTTAAAACCTCAGAAGAGTTAAGGTCACTTCATATTTCACTGTATCATGACCGTGTCATCGCAGATTTTTCTCAAGTCATGAAAAAAAAGATGATTTTCACCTGCAGACAACATTCAGGGCTCAGCGTTCCCACGTTGATGCTACCACATGAAAGAAAAAGTATTTTAAAAACGGACATGTGATAAAGTTTCCGTCTGTTACCGGGACAACCCGCGTTGTGTCTGTTGACGGGAAGCCGCCGAGGAATCTTGTTGTCACGACGATCCAGCTGTCAGGATGAATCTGTCGGACACTGTCTGGTTCTCTGCTGTTGTCGTGTGCTGGTCGGCCTCCGGGTGGCGCTCTGGACCTTTTTTTTTTCTTTTTAAACGTAATGGATTTAGATCATGTACAGACCATGAAGTCGTACTTATTTTATTTTACAGAAACTAATGGTACTATGTATTTGTACAATATTGAGTATTTATATAAATCTGACTCGACAGAAAAAGTTGTTTCTTCTTTTGTTTTAATGTTTTTGTTCGACTGCACGGCAAACAAATTTTATAGTTTATTGTTTTTTATTTTTGTGTTTGTACTTATTTTAACACTTGACAATGGGAAAGGGTTAAATCATACACTTCTAGAAGTATATGAGCCTTATTTAAAATTTGTCACTGAAGAGGTCAAAGGTCATAGGCCGATATAGAAGATTCATTACCGTTACAATAGTTAATTACTGTCATAATACAGTTAAATAGTCATAATTAAATAATCATACAATAAAATATTCATAAAGTAGAGCTGAAAAAGTTTATTGATTAATAGATTACTAATCAGATAACTAAGCAACTATTTTTGATAATCGATTAATCGGTTCAAGTAGTTTTTATGAAAAAATTCTCTGATTTTTAAATGTGAATATTTTCTGGTGTCTTTGCTCCTCCTCGGCATGTTGCCTATGTGACTGTTCACACACACACACACACACACACACACACACACACACACGTCAGCGGGAATGCAGGTAAACACAACCTGAGGATCAGAGGCGAGCGGAGCCATTAGCGGGTTACAACAGGAGGCGTTTACAGCCCGTCAGCCCGTTAGCCTGTCATCCTGCCGCCGCTAATGATCCACCGTGGATCCTCTAATGACAAGCGCCCGGCCGCCGTCATCCACTCGCACTCTGAACCAGCAGATAAATAGTTATTTAAAATCTTGTTATTATTGTTATTATCATTATGAATACACAGAATGAATACAGTTTCAGGTTTGAGCGTCGTCTATATAACCTGTTTTACTCTTCACTCTATTCAGGTAATATATATTAGCATGCTAATGCTAAGCTTGGTCACATTGGTTCAGTTGAGCCACTGTACACGACAGTGAGTTATATAGTTACAAAGCTGCGTTATTACTCGTTCAACCTGTTATTCATCAGATAATATGATCAAATCTAATGTGGAATAAGTTTCACTAAACAATGAATGATTTTTGTGTCAGTTGTTCAGTATAATTTGACTTAAAGACTAAAATGTCAACAGGTTTTGTTTAATAAAACTAGACTAACTAAAATAAATATTTCAATATATGTATAAACACTGTCACAAGGCTGATGTGGCTCCTGTTTGTGTATGTCACACAACCGTACGATCTGACTGAGGCGCCAGAGGAAAGTTCAGGGGGTAAACGAAATCATCAGGAGCACGTTTGTCAGATATTAGTCTTGAGATTTTCATTCACACTTTTCCTGTGACAACCTGCCCCTCGTCGTCTCCAGCTCTGATGGTACAGTTGTGGATTTTTTTGGGGACGAGCCAAAGACGGCGACGGAGACAAAGAGAGGATGAGGGGGAATCTACCCACCCAACCCCCCTCGAAGCCGTCTCCCCCCCGGGTGCAATTTTCACCTTTTGTTGGAGGTGAAGAAAAAAACACCTCCGCTCCCCACAAATAGACGGCGTCTGCGGCGCAATCCTGCACCGCAGCGCTGCGCTAATTTTCTTTTTTTAATTCCCCACTCGGTAATTATAATTCTTTATCTCTGCAGTGATATAAGATAAATGGAAATTGTACAATAATATGCACAGGAGCCGGTTCACACGCGTTTTACAGACGGCGAGGCCCCGAGAGCAGATGTGGTGCCAACACTTCATTTTCAGCCTTTTGTTAATGAATGTGCGGGATTATGTTTCTATTATGGAGCAATTAGCAAAAACGAAAAGATAAACTGGAAGATGAGACGTGATCACCTTCACTACACGGCTGATGAAACACACAGTTTCTACATCAGCTGCAGATTTGATTCCGTAGATTTAACAATATCTCATGGTTAGAAGTGAAGAAATGTGCCAAGGGACAGATGTTTGCTTCTCACATGTCATGAAGGAGGAGAATCTCTTCACATGTTCTTTGTTTCAATCCTCTGGGAGCTCACGTGTTCTACAGGGACGGCCGTTAATCTGCTTCATCACCGTCACTGTATTTCTGACTTTCCTCTCAGTGGGTTTCTGCCCACACTCACGTTCAGAAGGAAATCAGTGTTTGAAATGGGATTTTAAAAACCTTTAGTTTTAACTGTAACCCGACACGAACTGTTTGTGTGAACAGAATTTCACACAAAGTCAATGCAAAGACGCGACGACATGAATTTCGTGCCACTGGCGACCGCGAAGAGCGTGATGGGAAGACGCAAAATTTGCGTGGCACGAATATATAATAATTTGCGTCGTGCGAATGTTTGCGAATAATTTGCGTCGCACCAATATTTCAAATAATTTGCGGCAAGCGGATGTTTGCAAACAATTTTCATTGCACAAATATTTCCAATAATTTGCAATAAATTATTTGCAATAATTTATTTTGCAATAAGTTATTGCAAATATTTCCAATGAATTATTTCCAATAATTTGTCCAACAGGGACACAAGCCTTAGCCCCAGTTAGCGCAACTGCTTTGTGTGTCTTTCCCATCAGCATTCCAGTCTGCCTTTCTTCACCCAACGATTTGTGTGTGTGTGTGTGTGTGTGTGTGTGTGTGTGTGTGTGTGTGTGTGTGTGTGTGTGTGTGTGTGTGTGTGTCGGCGTGTGTGTGTGTGTGTGTGTGTGTGTCGGCGTGTGTGTGTGTGTGTCGGCGTGTGTGTGTGTCGGCATCAGTCCACCTACAGATGGTCGGACTCTCACTCGTCTGTCACACTCTGATTGGCTGCTTTGCTGCTGGAAGCTTCTGAACCAAATCTGTCATGTTTTCACAGGACAACACACACACACACACACACACACACACAGTGTGGCACATATAGGAGGAACAGAGCAGCAGTAACAACATATAATAGCAGAGGAGATGAGGTGTGGTTCTCTCTCTTTGTCTGAACGATCAGCTGGAGACACGTCAGACTTTGTTCCTTGGTTTAATTCGTTAGCGTCCGAGCAGCTAACGGAGCCACGATCGTTATAACTCTTCTTTTTCTCTTTTTAAACAAATCATTTCTGAGGATGAACGCTCTGGAAAACTCACAAAACTTGACGCATGTGTCAGTCATGGTGAAGTTTTGGGTCTCGCACATCGATCCTTTCTTGGACCATGTTCAATGTTTTGACCAAGTTTCATGGAATACCATTCTTTAATTTTTGCATAATCAAAAAAAACAAAACATGAAATATGGTTATAAATATGTATCACACCATGAGTCTCCGATCAGAGCGTCTCTCCTGTCGTCGACTGAGGTTGGTTTCAGAGTCTGCGATGACCTCTGACCTCTGTGACCTCCCTCACAGTGCTAATACCGACCAATGAAAATCCCCCAAAGTTTTTTTATATCTATTAATTTATCCTTCATTTGTCCTTGATGTGTGAATGTGAAGAATGGAACTTTTATGGATGTTTTTTTTTCAGTGAAACTGTAGACTCTGTCCCTCTGATGAAATCCCTGTGAATCCTCTGCTGTGTGTGATTCAGTGTCTGAGCACCGGAGGGCGCTGTGTCGTTTGTAATGATGTGATCCTCAGGTTTCACTCTGGTGCTCATGTTTGTTCACAGGTGGAGGATTTAAAAAGAAAAAAGAAAACAGATTAAAATTAATTTGTCATGTGCAGAGCAACAGGAAGATGGAAATGAAGTAAAACGAGGATAAATAATAAATGTATAATAATCGTAAAATAACTGCAACACTGGATCAAATGGTTTCGTGATTATTTCCTGAAAAGAATTTGAGAAGCAGTCTTAGTAAAAAAATAATTTAAAAAAAACACTAAAGGATTTAAGTTTGTAATAATCAGAGAATTTCATCATCACAGCACTGAACCTTAATTTTGTTGGAAAGAGGTGGAGATTTAATAAACACACGTGAATTAATTTGTTATTGTAAGTCTCGTTGTACTTGAAATTTTCCCTCATTAACGATTAATGTGAAGTGGATCAATTAAAAACTGAATTAAGTTCTAAATAATTAGTGTCAAACGGTGATGGAAAGTAACTGAACCCTTTCACTCCACGACTGTACATTCCAGAGTTGATTGTACTTTGATTCAATGTTTCAGGTCAAACATACTCAAGACTATTAATAAAAAATATGATCTACAGTGATGTGATAATGTGTTAATACACTGTTCACACAGCGGAGCTCCACCTCAACTAACTATTATTAAAGTGATGCATTAATAATTATACTTTAATAATATCATTGAAACATCAGACTGGACATTTTTCATGATGAGTTATTTTACCTTTGGTTCATAATTAATTTAGAGTTTTGAACTGATTGACACTCATTGTTTCTTTTCACACTGATGTCATTGTTGAGACGTCTTGATTGACGGCTGGCATTGACTCACGGTTGGCCGAGAGCTTGTATGGGCGGGGCCACGATACTTGATTGACAGGCGACATTCCTACATTCACAGCCTCGTTATGGTTTATCGACCAGTTAGAGGTGAAAGGTCGGGTGCTGATGGAGTGAAACAGTTTGGTGGAAATGTGGACGGTTGGACGTTGTTGTGTGTGTTTGTGTGTGTGTGTGTGTGTGTGTGTGTGTTAATGACTGTTTATGACTGTGTGAGAACCTGAACGGTTCCTCTGACAGTGCGAGCTGTCAGTCACCCCCCCCCCCCTTCCCTTCTGGCCGCCGGCGGTCCGGCGCTGAGTTCTGACATTCTTGTCATAGCTGTGCTGCAGGTGAAAACACGTCGCTGTGAAGCGCAGTTTAACTAATGGTTCACCTCCTGCAGCAATTTGTCCTCCACAACAACACATAAATTACCGTTTAGGAGACGACTGTAGGCCGCCGGCGCTCGCCACCGCTGACTGACAGCCCCCCTTGCCCTCCTCCCCTCCTCCCGCCTCCCCCGGCGCTCCTGCAGGGGTTTCCAGGGAGTTCCCTTTTTTGGGGGGTTAAATCTCAACTTTGATTTACAAGACGTTTCCACAATTACAGACTGAAAGAGTCTTTTAGATTTCACTCACAAATCTTCCAGGTCGCTGTCGGATCATGTCTGTGAGGTAGTGTCTATGACGACGATCAACACATCACAAAAAAACTTTTTATTCAATTCGAACGAGGGTTAATTGACGCCCACGTCCTCTTGCCGATTGGTTGTACATAAAAATGGACGACATGACGGCTCCTCTAAAGTGAAGCCAAATCACCACGATCGCCCCCTGGTGTCTGGCTGCAGTATAGATCGTAAGCCCCGCCCCCCCTCTCCATGATAGCAGATGGGACATGTCACGTGAGGTCGTTCTGACGTTTGTTCACGTGTTCATGTTTCTGATCACTTTGATTCTCATTAGTTATTTGATGATAAAAGAAATGGGGCTGGGACGTCATGATTGACAGCTGACACTGACTCGTGATTGGTCGAGAGCATGTGTGGGCGGGACCTCGATACCAAGGGCTCCACCCCTTGATCACTACTGCACAGACAGCACAAGATGGCTCTGAGCTATATAGGTTTCATGTCAGCTTCCTCATATACAGTCGCTAATCGTCTGTATATACCCTCGCTGCCGGTTCGTCCTGGAGGCCTAGTGCAGTACTGCAACCAGAAAATCAGCACGACACTCATCAAAGATGGCTGCTGCGCTGACAGTGACGTTGACACTAGTGAGCACATGTCATGTGTTCTCCCTCCGAGCAGAGCACAGGCTGGACGATCCATCAGCAACAAATATTGGTATGAGACCTTTCACAGTACTTCGTCACAGCTCCCAGATTGTTTCTACTTTTATTTTTCATTTTACAATAATCACATTGATCCGTCACACTCCGTGCAACCGTCACTGTAACTTCAGAACACGTTGCGTTCGCGTCATCGGCCTCGTGGGCTCATCGCCTCGCTTCTGTTTCCTTCGTCTCTCTTCGCCTCTCTTCAGAAGAATCACAAACCGTCCGTTAGTGTCAGAGACGCCGTCAGTCAGCGTTTCATTCGGATCGCGATGACATGACAGGAAGCGCCTCCGCCAGCTGACTGCAGGGCTCCAACGCCTCGGAGATGAAAGAAACTGACAGTCAGAGAGACGAGGCCGAACATAATGCCTCTGTGTGTGTGTAATGTCGTCCGACGACGTTCGCCTCCGAGTCGAAGGAAATGCGAGAAATGTGAGTCAACAGCAGTAATTACTGTACAATAACAGATGTCAGTGATGATGAAGACAAATCATACCTGAACCCTTCAGAATATGATCATCAGTGTTGGCTCATGAGAGGTGTACAGTCGGCAAATCCTGTTTTTAATTAACACGTCACTGTGAAAAGACCAACGACTCACACTGAACATCTATTCATGTTTATATAACCAGGTGACTCTATATACAGTTTATGATCTTCTTTATATACAGTCTCTGAACGGTCACTGATCGTCTTTATATACAGTCACTGAACGTCTTTATATACAGTCTCTGAACGGTCACTGATCGTCTTTATATACAGTTTATGATCTTCTTTATATACAGTCTCTGAACGGTCTCTGATCGTCTTTATATACAGTCACTGAACGTCTTTATATACAGTCTCTGAACGGTCACTGATCGTCTTTATATACAGTTTATGATCTTCTTTATATACAGTCTCTGAACGGTCTCTGATCGTCTTTATATACAGTCACTGATCGTCTTTATATACAGTCACTGATCATCTTTATATACAGTCAGTGATCGTCTTTATATACAGTCACTGATCATCTTTATATACAGTCTCTGAACGTCTTTATATACAGTCAGTGATCGTCATTATATACAGTCTCTGATCGTCTTTATATACAGTCACTGATCGTCTTTATATACATTTTCATATACAGTCACTGATCTTCTTTATATACAGTCAGTGATTGTCTTTATATACAGTCTCTGATCGTCTTTATATACATTTTCATATACAGTCACTGATCTTCTTTATATACAGTCATTGATCGTCTTTATATACAGTCAGTGATCGTCTTTATATACATTTTCATATACAGTCACTGATCTTCTTTATATACAGTCATTGATCGTCTTTATATACAGTCTCTGATCGTCTTTATATACATTTTCATATACAGTCTGTGATCGTCTTCATATACAGTCAGTGATCGTCTTCATATACAGTCAGTGATCGTCTTTATATACAGTCATTGATCGTCTTTATATACAGTCAGTGATCGTCTTTATATACAGTCACTGATCTTCTTTATATACAGTCATTGATCGTCTTTATATACAGTCACTGATCTTCTTTATATACAGTCTCTGATCTTCTTTATATACAGTCTCTCTCCAGAATTGAGAAATCTAAAAAAACTTTTTGTCCCGTTCGCATTTGAACTTTGACCCTTGAGTCTGATTTACCAGGAGTTCTTGTTTCAGGACTGAGGTTTGTCCGTCGCTGCGTCTCCTCCTCACGACTGCAAAATGAAAAACAGGACTCGATCACAAAGTGACACCTCGTATATGCATGTGAAACGTACGGCGGTGGGAGACGGTGCAGGAAGCTGATGGACGATGTGTCTCTACACGACCTCGGCCGGCGCCCGGCTCTCCGCGCGAATGGCCTCTCCCCGTCTCGCCGCTAAAAATGAACGCTGCAATATGTCGCTGGCGCCGTCGCAGACGAGTCGGCAGGCGACCGAACGCCTCGGTCAAAATGAGAAGCAGAGAAATGATTTGTTTCAGTTCTGCTGCTCTTTGTTCTGTTTTGTCCTTCAGACCTAAACACAACACGTCCTCCTCCTCTTCTTCTTCTTCTTCTTCTTCTTCTTCTTCTTCCTCTGAGTTTTATACGTCAGTTTTCATCTTGTCTGTTTTAATGTCCGTAGATTAAAAAACCACAGACCACACGTCCGTTTCACAGCAGCTCACCCCTCAGGTTGTTTGTACGTTCTGGACCTGAGTATTCTTCAGTAGCGTCACACGCTTCAGTTTATGGACTTTTGTGATTTTGCGTTAAGCTCGTTTCATTCGACTTGTTTCCGGTGACTGAGGATCTAAAAGAAACATCACCTACGTCTGTAAAGCAAACGACTAAGTGATTTATCCAAAGGCCTTCGAGGTTGTGAAGAATGTTAAAGGTCCAGTGATTCAGGATCCATCAGCAGAAATATAACACAATCTTCATAACGATTTTTCTAAAACTAAAACTCCAGCACTCGGTTAACTTTAGGCAAAGACTGTGGCTGCAACTGGAACAAAGTGTTCGTTACAGGACGAGATCAGTCTCCTCAATATTCCGGAGAAATCTGTGAAAATGTCTGACAATGTTATGTTAACGTTAAAAAAAAAACTGTGGGAAATCCGCTCAGTAGTTTTTGCGGAATGAAGTTATGAGTCGTCAAAATGCCGTTAAAACAAGTCACATTTAAAAAATGTTTTAAACAGACTTTTTTTCAAATCGTCTTTTTCACCGGTTTTCTCTGGTTTATGAAATTCACCCGTTCACTTCGGTCCATCTCCACTACATCCACGACAGAAGCACCTGCCCCGAGACAAGGGCACAGGAACTTTAGTCATGACGCTGTGCAATCAGTGCAGCTCCTTTACTTTGTTTTGTTCCGTTTTGTTTAAAAGAAGAAGAATAAAAACCCTCCTCCTCCTCATCTCAGCGGTCGATGGAAGAAAACGTCCGCAGCATCAGTTTGCGTCTGTGAAATCGTGGCTTTCACTTCAAACTCGTTCGACTTGACGTTCTCTCGCAGGGACGTTCTGCAGGTGGTCTCGGAGTCTCTTCGGCTCCGTCTCGCCGTCGCACCGCGGCCAAACGCGCACGGAGGACGAACAGCAGAGACGCCGCCGCCGCCGCCACGTAAACAAACGGGGGCGAGCGGGAGGCGTTTAGCAGCTAATTGCCTTCACTGGGGAGCTGATCTGTAAAGTCCCCGGGCCTCGGGGGTGGAAACAATCGCTGCTACAGGAAGAGCCCAGGGGCAAAGAGGAGGCTTCATACCCCCACCGCACACACACACACACACACACACACACACACACACCTGGAGACAAAGGTGGTGTCCATCAGCGGCGCACACCCCTGAGCCGCCCCCCTCCTCGTCACGCCTGTCAACACTTTAGCTGAGGAACAAACATCCCCTGAGCTCGTCTGGCAGGTCGACCCGCAGATCAAAGGGGAGGCCTCTCAGATCCCCCCCCCCCCCCCCCCCCCCGGACCCCCGACGGACACGTTCGGATCAGGGCCCAGACCAGGTCACCAGCCCCCCCCCCCCCGCCAGGATCGGCTCCATCCTCGCGACTTCCCAACGTCCGGCATCGACCGCGGACTCGAACCAGTGGTTTGACAACAAGCGGTCAAACAAGACCGGATCTTCGGGACTGAGACGGAACCGACACTCAACGGGATCAGAGTGAAATGAACCAGGCGATGGACAAGAGGAGTGACAACAAACCAAACAGCCAAACCAGATCAGAGCCCACCAATAAGCGACGTGTTGAAGTAGTTAAAGTCTCAGAAGAGACTCATCATTTCATCTTTGTGCATTTCAACATCAGAGACACTTTCATGTTCGAAGAATAAGTTCTCTCTATTCACGTTTGTGTATTCTATTCTCTGGGTTTATTAAATCCTAACCAACACAGATCCACAATATGTCTGATCTAAGGTTAGCGAGATGATTTACAAAACCTTCAAATGCAAAATGTAGAAATGTGTTTTCAGAGTAGATTAATGAGAGGAACGGAGCCGCCAAGTTCCGTCTCCCTCGATTTCCACTTTCGTAACAATTCTGCTTCTTCCTGTGAGGTTTGTTGTCGGGTCGTCGAACGGCACAGTTGTGCATCATCGCCACCATCTGGTTTGGAGTGTGACGTTTTATGAATAGACGATCTCGTTAACGTGGATCATGTGAGAAGAGAGAAAATAAAACAATACTGCCGCCGCCGCCGCTGCTGAGGCGGATACATTCACTGTCACATGGTCGAACATCGGCCGTGCACTTGAACGCACCGCGACGACTACGAACAAAGTGCTGGACGTGAAATGATTTTGGACGCGGTCACGTCCGAATCGGTCAGAGCCACAATCGGTTCACTTTACTTACAAATCTTTTGTTTTCCGATGCTTGGAAATGAACAGCTCTTTTCAAGGAGATGAAATCTTCAATATTCTGGCTTGATTTGACGATTCGTGAACGTGTGATCGTCACCGGACAAACAGTCAAAGTTACTGAACTAAAACAGAAGTAAACCAGAACTAATTCCTCCGGACGAGGTTCCTCTCCCCCATAAAGTGACTGATGGAATCAGCGGTCGAGGTCAGAACCTAATTCAATTTGGTAAAGGTGCGCCCTTGTTTTTACTTCCCGTCGTCTTTTCTTTCTCTCACTTTATTCGTCAGTTGGGACCCAACCACCACCTCCGCCGCCGCCGCCGCCGCTCGTCACATCTCCTCATTTCACCGCCCCATAAATAAAAAGGCGTTACCTCCTGTCGGCTTCACTTCCTCCCTGCAGCTGTGTGAGGGCTCTGCCCACCTCCAGCAATAAACCTGGGGGGCCGGCGGGGAGGGGGGGGGTTTACGGCTACTTAGGTGGTAATATATCGTCCAGGTTACCGCAGGTGTCTTCCTAAAGTGGTCTGGATCAGATAAGACCCGACCCTCCTCCCCTTCCCCCCCTCACACACAAACACACACACACACACACACACACACACACACACACACACACACACACACACACACACTCTGAAAGGCTGGACAGCCTCGGGAAGCTGCAGGTGATCTGATCCACACACCGATGATCGGAGTGAAGGAGAGAAAAAAACCTGGAACGTTGACAAAAACATTACAACTGCAGGTCAAAGGTCAGCCAGGAGAAATGACATGGTTATTGGACCCCGACGAAACAGTTCTATACATATTTTTCTAAGTAAATTCATCACTTCAATTTCGACCCTCGTTGCGTCCACCAGGAGGAGCCACTTTACCTGACACTTTTTTTTTAAAAATATTCGGTGGCTGTGGAGTTTTGGAACCGTTATTTTTTTCCATTAAAAAAATAAATAAATGCAAGTTTAGACGAGTTGTGAGGGCTTCTTGAGAAAGCCGTGGACTCCTTTTGTCTGTCTGTCAAGGGCATCGTCTTGAGATGTCGTGACAGAACCTCGCCGCAAAGATATAATTAGTTTTCCTTTCTTTTTCATGGATGTTTATTAAATCGATAAACCCTTCCAACGGCGGACGAGATGGCAGCAGCAGTAAAGGGTTAAGTACGACGTTAAAGTAAAAGAAAGCAATTCAAAAAATCCAAACCGACGTTTAATGGATACTTTCTTGGTCTAGTTTAACTGGGAATCTGTGCAGGAGGTTTTGCGTAATCCTGCCGGCCGACCGAGGGGTGAGAGCATAACCTCCTGGTGGACGTAGTGAGGATCAGCCGTGTGAAGCCACAGAGTTTGAACGACAAACACAGAGGACCTAAACAGGTTCCCTGAGGAACTCCACCAGTGCATGATTTGTCTTGCGGGAAAACCTTTAACTCGTAAGCTTGTAGTTTTTAACCCATTGGTCTTGAAATGTGTCTACAGACGTAACATCGGCAGCGGCGACAGTAAACTATGAAGCAAGAGGCGAGTGAAACAAATTGATGATTAGCTGTATATTTTTTTTTAGACAAACATTTCCAGGATCCTGTCCGTCGAAAACTCTCTCTGGAAAAGTCTTTCTGTGGCCCTACCTCCTGTCGTCGTGTGCAGACCCTCTTTGGTTGAACCATTATTCCACAGACTGTAGCGCCGACCCCCATTCAGGAAGGAAATGCGAAAATAATGATATATTCAAGCAGACAGAAGAAGCCTGGCAGTAAATTTACAGACGTGCAGAGCGACACCACTGTGGGGGCTTCTCTTCTTTTTTTTGTTGTTGTTCCCTCGTCCTTATTTGAAAGTCTGGAAACTACCTAACACGTGTGAGCGGAGAGAAAACCGGGTCGCAGGTCTTCATACCTGCCGAGGATAATAACAGGTATTTTAGCATCGAGATGAGTCGGTGATTGGCAGGAGGAGGTATTTTTCCTTTTCACGGGGAGGCAGGGAGGGCAGCTTTGGCATTTGGACGTGTAAACTGGTCGTGACAAGTGGCCATAAATTACTCTTTGAAACATCCATTAAAAGTCATCTGACACAAATAAGTCACTGATGCCATCCATCAACATACCTGAGTGAGTGATGGATGCGAAGCCTCTTCGTGTTTTGAGCAGTCGGGGGAAACGTGTGCGCGTCAGCGATGAGCCATGTAAACGACTCGTTGATTACAAAAGCGCTCAGCACACCCAGACTGTGAGGCTGCCACGGGGGACGGGTGATTAAATATGATAAATACCTGGATGGATTATGGCCCGACGGCCTCAAAGGGGCCAAGAACTTTAATTCAGTCTAG
>NC_061523.1:23322500-23327500 GCF_022379125.1 Scophthalmus maximus | reverse complement strand
AAATGAGAGAAATGAGAAAAATCGACGTTGCCTGATGCCAAAAGTCCGACGTGTCGTTGGCGTCACGTTCCACGTTGATGAGTCTCCACGTCACCTGATCGTCTCACAGACTGCTCCTTTAATATCCATCCGTCTGTGTTCGCGTGTGTGTGTGTGTGTGTGTGTGTGTGTGTCTGTTTGTGTGTCTGTTTGTGTGTGTGTGTGTGTGTGTGTTTGTGTGTGTGTGTGTGTGTGTGTGTGTGTGTCTGTTTGTGCGTGTGTGTGTGTCTGTTTGTGTGTGTGTGTGTGTGTGTGTGTGTGTGAGCCCTAATTTATGCAGGATAATACAAGACACCTTCTGCCGAGCTGCTGCTTCCTTCCTTTCCTTCCTTCCTTTCACAATAACACTTGTCCTCTCTCCTTTCTCCTCTTTCTTTCCCTTCAACCTTCTGTTCTCCCTGGTCTCCCCCTTCACCCCCCCCCACTCCTCTCTCCTCTCTCCTCCCTCACCCCCCCTCCCCTTCCTCCCCCCTCCTCCCTCCTCCCTCTCCCTCCTCTCTCGTTCCTCACTCCCTCACCCCCTCCCCTTTCTCCTCCCTCACCCCCCCTCCCCTCTCTCTCCCTCCCCTCTCTCTCCTCCTCCCTCTTCCTCCTCTCTCTTCCCTCCCTCTCTCTCCCTCCCCTCTCTCTCCTCCTCCCTCTTTCTCCTCTCTCGTCCCTCACTTCTTCCCTCTCCTCCTCTCTCCTCCCTCCCTCTCCTCCCTCTCCTCCTCCCTCCTCCCTCTCTCTCCTCCCTCACCCCCCTCCCCTTCCTCCTCCCTCCCCTCCCTCTCCCTCCTCTCTCGTTCCTCACTCCCTCTGTCTCCCCCTCCCTCTCTCTCCTCCTCCCTCCTCCCTCTCTCTCCTCTCTCGTTCCTCACTCCCTCTGTCTCCCCCTCCCTCTCTGTCCTCCCTCACCCCCCCTCCCCTCTCTCTCCCTCCCCTCTCTCCTCCCTCACCCCCCCTCCCCTTCCTCCTCCCTCCCCTCCCTCTCTCTCCTCCTCCCTCCTCCCTCTCTCCTCCCTCACCCCCCCCTCCCCTCTCTCTCCCTCCCTCTCCCAGACTGTGACTGTTTTAATTCTGACTGCTGATTAGCCTGAATCAGTTAATTTATCCATGCTGTGTCCGACAGTGGAGCATCAGGGGGTATTTAGACTATTTAGGTTCCCATTCATCAAGCTCCAGCCTCTTAATCACCCTTTAATTACAGCCTGTGCGACTACGGGGGCTCAAGTGGGACATTAGGCTCGGTGGCCGAGTGGCTGCAGGAGCGAATCAGGTCCTGGCGGCTGATTGTGTCGTTCAGGAAGCGGCGGCAGGAGTCAGAAGACAATTATTCTGATTGTTGTGCTCGTTGACACGTGAGGCTTGTTAGATTCATATTAACCTTTAATAACATTAAGGTTTGGTGTATGTTCACGATATATACACAGTAAAAGACTTCCTGTGGCTGAATCCCTCGAGAAACAACTACAGGAAGTGTAGAGTTGAATTGACAGCGGCTCATTCAAAATAATATTCAGAGTTTAGTGAGTTAAAAAAACCTCTGAGAGATGAGCGAGCGTGTGGTTTCACTTGAGACGTCATGATTGACAGCCGAGGCTGACTCGTGATTAGTCGTAGGGGGCGGGGCCTCGACACCGCGGCCCCACTCCGACATCACGGCTCACACTCCGTCGCCAGGCGCCGTCTGTATACGAGACATTTCAGCTTCATTTCAGTTCAGGAAGTGGAGACGCGTCGGCCATCTTTGTTTACGGTCTGTGATGGTCGGAAAAGACATCAACAGTTTTCTGTCCACAGCAGCTTGGTGCCTAAACAATATCTTGTTGAGAACAAATAAGTTAATAGTTAATAAATATTTTCCTGTTATCTCGATTTAAAAAAAACAACTAAAAATTATTTTTAGATTCTGATCTGTATGTTTCTATAGTAACAAATCTCTTCAGACACTCCTCATACTCTTTGTTCATGAAGTTGTTTTTTTTACTGAGGGATTGTCATGTTTATCCACTGTCTGATTTATATTAACATTTTATTCTGAAAAACACATTTTCTGATTTACGCAGTAATAAAAACTGATATTCGATCTCCTCTATAAAAAGCTTTGACGCCAACATGTCGACAACTTGAAACAAATCCAGAGTTCACATTGATCTGATCTGGAGAAAAAATGTATTAGCACATTTTAAATTAGATATAACTTTTTTGCATATTTAAAAATATATATATATATATTTCACAAAACGTGTTAATCGCAGAATAATTGTCTTGATGTCGGTGATGAACTGAGGAAGTTTCATGATGAGAAGTCTTGAAACAAAATGAATTCACTGTGGAAGGATCAGAGTAGAAACTTTCCTGACGAGAAAGTAAAAGATGTTGTTTGCGTCACGCTAGATTTCTTAAACATCTTCATCGGACATGAAAGAAACTTCCTGAGGAGGAAGTTAAACTCCTGGCAGCGGCTATCGGCGTCACTAATCCCCTCGCTGCTTCTCTTGTTCTGCCGTTCAAAGCGACAGCGGGAACAACATCACTTCATTGACGCTGCTCGCTCCCGATTGGTCGGCCAGACGTTGTAGTGGACTAATCCGAGCGCCTTAATGCCGTCTAATGACGTTATGGGAGGAATAGCCCCATGCCGCTGGGAACCTGATAATCCCACTTTGTCCCTTTTGGATTTGTTCGGAGAACCCCCCCCCCCCCCTTCCTCCTCCTCCTCCTCCTCCCCCCGCCCCCAGAGGCTGATCCCCTTCGTGTTGCGGCGACACAATGGGGCCCCCGCCGCCGGGCCCCGTCCACCTCTCATTCTCTAAACACCTCTCTCATTTGTCGGGCCGCGGCCGGGGGCAGCGCTCCGTATTATTTTCCCCTCAATTAGCAGAAAAAGCCTTGTGTTGATCACTTCCTCTACGAGAGGTGAGCGGACATTCCTCCGGGCCATTGGTGCTGTTCGTCGATGGCGAGCTGAGGTTGCAGGGCAGCGGCGGGACACGAGGTGGACATCGGAGTCCTCTGGAACGTGCATGGATCGGTTCCAAACGCACCAACTGCCCCTCGCCACGTTGAGCCGCGATGAGAGTTTCATGTCACGTCTGTTTGGCGGCGGGACGCGGGGCCGACGGTTGCCGGCCCTCCAGAGCTCCGCCCACCTCTTTCAGGCCCATTGTGGCCTCTCCTGTTCAGGGCGAGCGAGGCTTTGATGAACCTGTCCTCCCACTTCCTGCTGGATTCTCTGAGACTAAATCCCTCAATCCAGAACCCCCCCCCCCCCCCCCCCCTCCTTTGGTGTCAGGCTGATGGGAGGAGGGGGAGGCAGGAAAGGTGAGAGGAGCCGAGACCAGGATCAGGGAACGCCGGCCGTTTATTCACTCACAAAGAAAATAGCACTGAGACTGAACTCAGCGGAGAGAAGAAGAGAAGTTTGAAAACTCGCAGCTGTGCTGAACTTGCAGGAGAATAAATGGCGCCGATACTTTATCGATATGCACCATGAATTGATCCCCTGGTTCCTGCGGGACTCTGCAGACTGTCAACGGAGGAAAGAGAAGAAATAAAAGTTCTTCGCCAAACAACAACAACAACAACAAAGACAACATCACTCAGTCTCCTGAACTGAAACAGTTTTGATTTGGACCCAAAACAGTTAGTTCTTTTATTCTGAAAGGATCAATCACGAAAAAACACATTTTGTCCCATTTTTCCGAAATATTTAAGTGAAAAGATTATTGTTTTCCCCCAATTCTTTCTTTTATAGTTTACTGACGTGCTTTTTAAAATTGATTTGATGTCATTTGAATAGTTATTGGTGTCTGAGACGACGTCCTGTGACTGAACATGCGTCATGTGACCCTGAGAGTCAGACAACCTGAAGACTCTGATGAAATGATATTTTAGAGGATATTCTTCATGTTTCTCACATTCGTATGGATGTGACACTTCCTCACTTGAATCTGAATTCCTTTATCATCTGTCATACTTTTTTCTCCTCTCTGTAGTTGTCGTTTTCTTCTCTTCAGAGACTCTTTTGTGTCGTAGTGTTGAGGAGAGGGCGCCTCCTCTGCCCCCCCCCCCCCTCTCCACCCGCCCTTCCACCGGCCGCCAAGACAAGCCCAGAGAGGAAAAAAGACAGATGGCCGCTCGGTTTAAAAATCAGTCCTCCGCTGCTCGAGACGCCGTCGCCGAGCGGCCGCGGTTCGGCCGGAGTCACGGGGAGCAGATGCACGTACATATGGTTTCTCTCCTCAAATGATCCAGTGTTTGTCAGAGACGAACAGGAAGCAGGACCCCCGGCGCGGGGTCGCCGGGTCGGATCCCGGAGGTCAGACCTGCGTGCGTTTGTTTGGATGAGACAGGACGGCAGAGGCGGGAGGGAACCACATGTCCTCTGTGCTCTGATGGTCCTGTACCACACTGACGCAGGGATTCGTGGTTTAGGAGAAACAGAAACAAAAGAACTCCATCCGCCCCGAAGAGATGAAGTCTCCAGAAGCGTTTCACGAGACAGAGCATCATCACGTGATCGTTGTGTGTTTCTGCTCTTTAAATAAACCGACTCTCTTCTTCTACCTCACTCTTTCTTTTCTCTTCGTTCCTTTGACTCCCACCGTCTCTTTCTCATCTCAGACACCTGCAGCGCCTCGGGGGCTGATCTGTCGTCCACCGGTAACTGCAAACACAGCGGCCTGTCACACACACACACACACACACACAGAGCAGCAGGAAGTGAATCAGTGTAACACCTGTGTGTTGTTTCCAAAGGTCAAAACATTTCCGATGATCCGTCTCCCTCCAGGAATCTACTTCATCAAGTTGGAGTTTGTCTTCACGACGCGTGTGATGTTTTGTATTTACTTTAACTTTCACTGCGTCTCCCTGAGATTCTGTTTGTATCCTGATGATTTGCCTGGATTCATAATCTCACTGATGTTTTTTTTTCTTCCCCAGGGTGACGTTAAAGGACGTCGGGTTTCGTCTCT
>NC_061523.1:23297500-23317500 GCF_022379125.1 Scophthalmus maximus | reverse complement strand
CTTTTTCATCTTAAAACCAGTTTATGACATTTTTATTGAGAAATTGAAAGTAAGACTGTACTTCTGTTGACCTTCAGATATAAGAGGATATCATCTGCGTATAGACTGATCGAACAGATGAGGTTTGATTAAAAAAACTAACGGTGAGAGCGGAGCTCCTCGTGTGTGAAGTGTGATTATCAGTTGTAACAAACAACGTTTAGATCCATTGAATGAACCAAATCTTTCAACATTCATGATCTGTTCGTCCATTTTTCTTAGCGACATTTCAGCGCCCGGCGATTTTGAAATCAGTTTTCTGTCGCTCACAACGCCCTCGGGTTTCCCCTGCGGGATCCCGAGACGTTCCCTGGTCAGATGGGACACAGTAGATCATGGAGGACGCGCCTGGAAAAAACCTCCAGTAGAGGGCGCTCAGCTGGATCCAGGGTAACAGCGGCTGGACTCTGAGCTGCCTCCAGGTGTTGGCGCTCCTCCTCCTCACCTATCTGTAAGTAAGAAGCGCCGACATTCGAAACACCTCACACGATCTCCACCTGTTTTGTCTAATCTCGTCTTATCTCGGTTTATGTTTTCACATTTCATCTGATCTTAATCTCCCTCTGATCAGTAAATCCTCCTCACGTGTCTGATCTACGTCGCTTGTGACACGTTGTGGAAAAAACGCGAGTCCTCGTCCATCTTTCTTCATTGTTATTGATTTCTCTCTTTTCGTTTTCCCCTCTTTCCTTCTGCCTCGTTCCATTTCTTGCTCTTTCCTCACGACTCTGTTTTTTTTTCTCTCTCTCTCTCTCTCTCTCCGTCCTCTTTGTCTATTTTTGTTTTGTTCCGTCTTGGTTCTTCCTCCTCGCTCCTCTTTCTCTCCTTCCTCACCTCCCGGTCTATTTTTATCAGTCGTCCTCCACACTCTCACCCTTCATCTCTCTCCAACGCTTCCTCCTTTTCATTCCAACACATTTTCTCTTCTTTCTTTTTTCTTCCCTTTTGCCTTCTCTTCCGAAACACGCCGCCTTTCGTTTTCCTTCTTTCTTCCCCTTTCGTTCTTCAGCCACGTCGCTCCTCTTTGAAATCTTTTGTCTTGATCCAAACCGCTTCTTCTTCATCACCTCTTTTTGTCTTTCTCTTTTCCTTTTTTTCCTTCATCAGTGCTTCGTCTTTCTCCTCCAACGTTTACCGTTTAACCGTGAAACCTCTTCATCTTCATTCCCAACGTTCCTATTCTCTTTTCTTCCATTCCTCACTTTCCTTTCATCTCTTCTCTCCTCCTCCCTCTTTTCTATGTTTTAACTGAAACGTTTCATTTTTCTTTCTTCTCGGAGGTTGGTTATCATTTTCTCTCCTTCTGTCTTCACTCTTTTTATCCCCTTCTTCGTTTTCATCACCGGCACACTAATCCTAAATCCTCACATAGATGTTTGGTTACTTTTTAAGACATTTTTTAAAATAATTTTCTTCAGGAAAATGCTGTTGTTGCTACAACTAACTTCTTAGATTTAGATTTTTATATACAAAACACAAGATGACATGATAGCGCTGTAGAAACTGAAGAGTCACTCAGCGGAACTCAGACCTCAGACCAGCTCCAACTGTCTCCTTGTGAATCAACATTTTAATGTTCAGGAGTTTTTAATCCTGCTAACAAACAAGCAAACACAACCTCATGAAGCCTTACTTCATAATTCATACTTCAATTTTGACACTTCACTTTTTTACATGGGTTGCAGTTTGAAACGCAGAAGGTTTTTTCTGTCACGTTCTGATTTTACTGAAGTAAATGATGTGAAAACTCTCCGTCGTCTTAAACGTGTCCACAAACTTTTGGCCCTGCCCGTGTCTCGTCGACGTCTCTTCCTTCCTCTCCAGCGCTCTCAGTTATGTCCTCCACTTTGCTCTGACACATTTTCAAGTCTCCTCCATCTTTCTCTTCTCTCCTCTGACACATTTAGCTTTCCCTCCCTCTCCCGTCAGGACACACACACGCACACACACGGCGGAGGTGAAGTCGAGAGGCTTGTCTTAGCGTGCCATCTGTCCTCGGCGCTGACGTTGGCTCTAATTACCGCGTCTCCCCTGGCTAATGCTGCCTCATTAGGCCGCC
This sequence comes from Scophthalmus maximus, assembly GCF_022379125.1. Taxonomy (NCBI): domain Eukaryota; kingdom Metazoa; phylum Chordata; class Actinopteri; order Pleuronectiformes; family Scophthalmidae; genus Scophthalmus; species Scophthalmus maximus. The sequence continues at coordinate 23,315,402 of NC_061523.1, read as the reverse complement.
GGAGCATGTGCAGCCGACACGAGCGCGGCAGAGAGTTTGCACCAGGAAGCTCGAGCTCGAGCCATTATGAGATCAGGAAATCTGTCTGGTGCGAAAGGCAATTCACACCAGCGACTAAACGCTCATTTTGCTTTTTCTCTCTCTCCAGTTCCAGCCTTCCTCTCTCTGTCGCGCCCTCCCTCCCTCCCTCCCTCCCTCGCTCCCTCGCTCCCTCGCTCCGCTCGTCTGGCGTTGGACAGCGTTCCCGAGGCCTCGAGGCCCGGGGCCCGGGTCCAAGAACCAAAACAAAGGAGTCAAGGAGGAGTCCTGGAGAGACGAGAACTCGCCCAGCTTCTCAAACAACAAGTTTAAAGGATCGCTCCTGTTTAGTTCAGCCTGGGTCTTCATTTGCTGGTTAATTTATGGTAATAAGAATAATAACAACATCGTCCTCCTGAATTCAGGTTGGAGATCCAGAGGTTTTCCTGATTGGAAAACTTCACTCCGCCTTATGTAACTATATTTAACTCATTCAAAGTTGACGCAAAAAAACCCTGGTTCTTTGTTGCAGGTTGACGAACACGTAGTTACGGACAATACATTCAATTTCTGTGAATAAGTCCTTCTAAATATGACACACTGTAGCTTTAATACATTACAACCTTTCATTTCACCCAAAACCTTCCTGGCATCAGACGGTAACACTTAGATGATGATAATAACAAAAAAGTAGATTATTATGATTTATGATGAGGCTTTGGCAGAACATGTGAACAGAATTGTATTTCCTCTGGTTTGATGTTGTCATGACCTTTCTGCAAAAACAACAGTTTCATGAGCAGAGGATTATTTCCCGCTCTCCCTCGAATCAGACGTGCGTTCCGTGGCCTGCCTCGCCTGCGGCGCCTCCCCGCCATGAATCATCCGACAAACCGCCAGATCAAGATCCGGAGTCTTTACGTCTCTGTTGCGGTCGCCGCGCTGACAGCAGTAAATCTGTGGGAATGGATGACGACTGCGGTTCGTCGGCGACAGGCGTCTGATGTCGGTCGCTGTAGACGGTTCTTTGTTTACCAAAGTTGTCCGTGACAAGTGACTGTGGCAACTGGTTAACGAGCAACACGATCGGAGAAAAAGGAAAGTGGTGTTAACACAACAGAGACATTTATTCAGGGATGAATGATGAATAAAATCTGTAGTCAACACTCACTGGTGTTCTTAGGTGGAAACCGAGCACAGACGCAGTGACGCTTGTCACAGTCGACATGATGATGTCATATCAAAAACAGCTCACCGAATTCTGGTGTCGTCTCGAATGAGCAACAAGCGTTTTACACCAGTCGTAGAACATTTTACACAACAAAGGGCGGAAAATCAGAGATTCTTTTCTGAGACGTGTCTAAGTCACGTTTACGACCAGCGACCTGCGATTTGGTTTCAGTTTGGAAGCTAGCAACTACGCCTACGTCACGTGTCACATCATCATTGTGCAGGTCATACACAGCCAAATGTGAGGCCCACCGCTGGACTACTCTGAAAATATTAATCTAGGAAAAAAAATGAGATTGACTTTGATTTTTTTTATATATATCTTGCAGTTCCAGCCTCTGCCAGCAGGGGTGCCGCCCCCCTTGTGTGTTCTCAGCTCAGTCGGTGTCGAGGCTGCTTCATGTTGGTCCATCGTCTGGAGATCACGACCGCTCGTTCCTGACCAGGCGTCGTCTCCTCTCCCAAACTAAACGTCCTCCTCCTCCTCTGACAAGCGTCTCCACGGTAATGCTGCGTTCAGGTGCTCGTGGGAAGAGAAGACTCCCTCTACTGGTATTTAGGACCTGGTGACGTGTTTGCTGCCAGTTTTAGAGTTTGTCTCTTATTGTAGCTGGTTATTCAAAGTGCTCACCTGAAGGATTAGAAACTATACATCCACTCGGACCCGATTCCTCCCCCGTCAGAAACTCCTCCTCCTCCTCCTCCTCCTCCGTCCCCGTCGGACTCTTGTTCATGTTTCTGTCTGTACATCATGTGATCGTATCAGTTTTCCCTCAGGTGTCTTTATCTGCACTCGTCCATATGTCGGTTTTTCCTCCTGAGCGACTAATGGAGCCGATACGAAGGCGACGGCCAACTGGGCTTTGGACCAACTTCTGTCTGAGCCAGAACTCGTTTCACCGCCTGCGTGTTCGTGTTCGATTCCACAGACGACACGTCCGCCCTCCGTCCGGCTTCTTTTCTTCTCTTTTCTTTCCTTCTCTCTCTCCTTTCCTCCTCTTTTCTTTCCTTCTCTCATTGTTCCTTCTCTCTTTGTTCCTTCTCTCTTTCCTTTCCTTCTCTCTTTATTTTCCTTCCTTCTCCTCTTTCCTTTCCTTCTCTCTTTCCTTTTCCTCTTTCCTTCTCTCTTGTTCCTTCTCTCTTTGTTCCTTCTCTTTTTTCTTTCCTTCTCTCTCCTCTTTCCTTCTCTCTTTCCTTTTCCTCTTTCCTTCTCTCTTTTCTTTCCTTCTCCTCTTTCCTTTCCTTCTCTCTTTCCTTTCCTTCTTACTTTGTTCCTTCTCTCTTTCCTTTTCTTTCCTTCTCCTCTTTCCTTTCCTTCTCTCTTTTCTTTCCTTCTCTCGTTTCTTTTCATCTTCTCTTTTCTTTCCTTCTCTCTCTTCTTTCCTTCTCTCTTTCCTTTTCCTCTTTCCTTCTCTCTTTCCTTTCCTTCTCTCTTTGTTCCTTCTCTTTTTTCTTTCCTTCTCTCTCATCTTTCCTTCTCTCTTTCCTTTTCCTCTTTCCTTCTCTCTTTCCTTTCCTTCTCTCTTTGTTCCTTCTCTTTTTTCTTTCCTTCTCTCTCATCTTTCCTTCTCTCTTTCCTTTTCCTCTTTCCTTCTCTCTTTTCTTTCATTCTCTCTTTCCTTTCCGTCTCTCTTCGTTCCTTCTCTCTTGTCGTGGCTTTACGACTCGTCCTGATTTATGGATCTGAATCTGGTTCCTTCTGTTAAAACCCAGTTTTAAGACGATCATTAATCACTTTACCCCCGAGGTCCTGAAAGTCTTTTTAAAAACATTTTTATTCTTTTGATATTTATTCTTTTTTTGTTTTGTTCCTGTAGAGTTTTTGCACAGATTCTTATCTTGTGGCGACAAGATGGATTCGATGATTTGTGCACCAAGTTATCTTGTTTGCACAAAACATGGATCAGGTAACATGTGCGAACAAGATATGGATCTTTGACATACAGGAGATTCTTTAATGAGCATAAGTTATTACTCTGGGTGTGTCAGATAAAGATCTCAGAGGAATCACAGAGCTTCACGCTAACACAATGTCATTGTGTATTTTGACTTTGATCACTTTTGGCTTTGTGACACGTTCTGCTTTTTATTGGTGGATTTCACTTTGGTGAGAAAGTGGACTTGAAACTTCCTGCTGAACGTCCATCCGTCCATTTGCTTCCGCTGATCTGGGATCGGGTCTCGGTCGCGGGCCTTCACACCAGCACCCTGAGGTCAAACTGACGGATCAATCACACACACCCACACACACACACACACACACACCTCCGTCATCCGCCCTGTCCCAAAGCCAGACCGACGCCCCCCACGCAGTGACGTCAGGCCAAAGTGGGCCAAACTCCCACCGCCGCAACCACCACTGACGATCCTCCGGGCCCCTCCCACGTACGGACACATCATCTGGGAGGAAGCTGGGCTCTCACCGCCGTCGTCTGTTCGGGTCAGGCCTCAGACTCCCACCACGAGGGAGGGGCGCAGAGACGATCCCTCCAAACGCCCGTGGAACAATGGAAACGCGTCGATCCAAGAATTTAAAAAATCGCTGGAAAATAAAGAGACACCTACACACAGGACTCGGTTCATGGCAGGAAATGATTCGGAAGGAAAATTGGGTGGAAAAGGTTTGAAACAAACTGGTGCAGCAAAGAAAGAGGAAGTGACGAGTGTGGACGGAAGAGAGAAAGTTTAACTCTGCTGTTGAATGTTAAATCTAATCACAGAAGAGACGACAGTAGAAAACCAGCCAGTGATTCATCACCAGTGGATTGAAACACCCACACGCTGATATTCCTGAGCGTTTCATTCCTCTATTTTTAGCGTTGATTCAGCGGCAGATGAATACAAGTGTCCGTCAGTGCGCCTCAGCCTGATGCAGCAGGTGGAGGGCGAGGTGGGAGTGACTGGACGTTCGTCATTGTGTTTGCAGCCGCCCGTTTGGCGAGCGGGAGCCGCTCCAGACATCTTGTGTGGAAGATTCTGGACTGGGCGCGAGCCGGCGTCCATCTGCAGCTCCAGGCCGTCGGCAGCCAAACGCTACCGGAGCGTCCGGAGGAGGGGGGGAGGGCGGAGGCACAAACGTCTCTGCTGCATTCTGGAAGGAAAAGCTTTGACTCGTCATGATCGAAGAGTCGTTTCATTTATCAAGCCTTTTCTGCCTTTTTATACATTTCAAAGGAGAATCGGACTCGTTTCAGTTCGTTCTTCAGGATCTGTAGGAGAAAGATCCAAACTCCCAACTGCTCAAACACAAACAAGTGATTCGATACAAACAAAAGAAGAGGGGTGAAGACATCCAACATCATCCATGTACCGCGTCATCCTTTAAGGGTCGCAGGGGGGTGGAGGAGCCAATCCCAGCTGACACTGGGCGAGAGGCGGGGTTTATCCTGGGAAGGTCGCCAGAGCATCACAGGGCAACATACAACTTATGGTTAGTTTAGAGTCTCCAGTTAACCTGCATGTGTTCAGACTGGGGTAGGAACCAGGAGAGAACCTGGAGAGAACCTGGAGAGAACCTGGCGACAACATGGAGAGAACCAGGAGAGAACATGGAGAGAACATGGAGAGAACCTGGCGACAACATGGAGAGAACCAGGAGAGAACATGGAGAGAACATGGAGAGAACCTGGCGACAACATGGAGAGAACCAGGAGAGAACATGGAGAGAACGGGGAGAGAACCTGGAGAGAATGAGGAGAGAACCAGGAGAGAACATGGAGAGAACGGGGAGAGAACCTGGAGAGAAACTGGAGAGACCATTTAGAGAATGGGGAGAGAACATGGAGAGAACCTAAAGAGAACTGGGAGAGAACCCGGAGAGATCCCGGAGAGAACCAGGGAGAACCAGGAGAGAACCTGGAGAGAACCTGAAGAGAACCTGAATAGAACCCAGATAGAATCTGGAGAGAACCTGGAGAGAACCCACACAGACCTGAGGAGAACCTGTAAACTCGTCACAGAAAGAACCTGGTTGGCCAGGAACACTCTTGCTCTGAGGCGACAGCACTGACCAACTCTAACTCCCAAGATGCACTTCAGTGACAATCAGCCAATCGCAGAGCTTCAGCAGGAACCAATGGGCTCCGAGTTGAGAGCCTCACGCAGGCGGGAGGTGACTCAGATACTATTGACCATTTATCAAAAACAAATAATCGCTCTTTATCTACAAATACCAGCACAGCAGTCGTAACATCATCAGGCTGCGAAAGATTCTCACGTTCTCCAGTCGTAAGCTAAACAATGACGAGTGTGAAGCTCCTCCGTCTCTTTACTCGTGTGATTCACAGTGTGAGGTGGCGGCGGCGGTGGTTGTGCCGTCGTATAGGAGATGGTCGGGGAGGGAAGGTGACATCGTCGCAGCTGACACCTCCGGCGCTCCGACAGGTGAGAAGCCACAAACAAGAGAAGCAGAGACTCGTGGTGACGACGACTGCTGGTCTCAGACACACACACACTCAGACACACACACACACACACACGTGTCACATCTGTGTGTGAAGGTTTAGAGGACGTGTGTTTCATCACCTTCATCATTACCTGGGTGAGATAATGTATAATCTTCAGCCATTTTAACATTCTTATTATTGAGGGATCAGATATTTCAGGATGAGACGGCGGCAAACCTGAAAAAAACTCTTAGTTCAGCTCCGTTCAGGCCTCGTCTCTCTCTGAGTCCACCAGAATCCGGGCTCCCTCCGGGGTCCTCCCCTCTCGGCCCCTGGTCCCACAGATCACAGTATAGTGTGTGAAGAGGCCCAGTTATCATGAGGGGGTCGAACAAAAAGCTCCTGATGCTGAACATCCTGAGTTCCTCTCAGAATACAGGGGGTCGCTTTCTTTATAATTCAAAACCAAAGAAAAACTACAACTAAATCCTGTGGTAACAACCCAGCTGATGTGATAAAGCAAAACACAAGGTCTGACTGTAACGTCCAGTGGATTTAAGCGGCGGTGAAAAGGTCCTCTGGAATCAGGAGGAGGAGGATCTGTATCCTTTTAAAGAGACCAGCCTCGTCAGCCATCTTGTTTGGGGTTCCTTCCTGCGCGGTGGAGTCAGGATGATGCTGATTGGCTCTCGTCTGGAACTCGACGCAGGGTGTTTGTGTGAAAGGAATCAGGTCGGAGGCTTCGCAGCGGTCTGTCATTCGACCGTCAGACTCTCAGACCAGCGGACGCCGACATTATAGGCGTTCCTGATGTCGGGTTTTTTTTGGAAGAGAGAGGCGCTTACCTCGTTCACACCTCTGAGTGCTGAGGTGTGTGTGTGTGTGTGTGTGTGTGTGTGTGTTCGGAGGTGAGATAATTGACTTGGACAGTTGCCAGAAAGCAGGAACATCTGCTGGGCCGACAACACACACGTCGCCTTCTGATGTCGTCACACCACACACACCTGAACACGATACTCACTTATATCACCATGTACTCCACACACACACACACACACACACACACACACACACACACACTGTAACGGCTCGAACTCAGCAGCCCCTCGTATTCCTAATCCTAATTAACATTCAGTGTCACATTCAGATTATGAAAAGTATGAAGAACAGAACAGGTTATAAAACCAGAGGCTTTTAAAAACAACAGAAGTAGAAGACGCGTCGATGAAATGTTTTCAACTTTGATAAACTGAGAACAGGTTTCAGTCATGACTCATCATGTCTGAGCAAAGAAACATTTCATTTAATAAACCATAAAAATAACAATTCCACCGAGTCGACCTCACAGTCTGTCGAAGATGTTTCACATACGACATGACGACACCAAGGATACATCAAACAAGTCATTTATTATTTCTGATGTTTCATTTCTCTTCAGCGTTTACCACAAACGTACAAGTTACTTAAATCAGCAGCAATCTCAGAACATGAATATGAGGAAAAATAGTAAATAATACCGTAAAATAGATTAAATACATATACATACATGTATACTTCTAAGACCTGTCGGTCGTGTAAATGTGAGCTGTGTTTCACCAGAAGCTTTAAATTACTCAGCAGAAAAAAGTTGGCTTAAATCCCTGAGGTGAATATTCTCAGAATCTCCGACCGACTTTGGTGTTTGTCGTGTTTGTCGTGTGAAGCATCGAGCTGCCGTGTGTGGTTTTTTTCTCTCCATTTTCCCGTGTCTCGCTGCGATCGTCCCTCCCGCCCACCAGCTCCGCTCGGCGCCGCCTCAGGTTCTGCTGCACTCTGCTAAATTGGCTCCTCAGACACCCTTCCCCTTCTTCCCCGTCTCTCATTTAAAAAGTGAGAAATTATAATTATCTGAATTATGCTTTTAATGATGCATTAATTAGAGTCATGGAGTGAGATTAGCCCATGAATTATTACTTGTGAAATCCTTCCAGAGCCGTGCGAGCTGCTGGTGGCGGCGGCGGCGGCGGCGGGGAGAGAAATGTTGCTGCGCTCAGTGATTAACGCACCAATAAATAACGGAACAGATTGCGGTGCATATGCTTACGATTACAACTTTTAAACGGACGCTTCGAACTCACACCGACTGTCTTGTGCTGGCAGGAGGTTTCCGTACCGACAGCCCAGTCACTTCGGTTTGCTTCGGTGCAATTCGCACCAAATGTGAACTATTATTAAACTGTGTGAGGAGAAAACTGATGGTTGCTCTCGCAGCTTGTGCAGCCTGCAGGCTGAGCTAAACCAGTTTGTATCCACCAGGAAGAGGGAAAGTTTATTTTAATGCCTCTTTCGGCTCTGGTGCAACGGCCCCAAATATTCCCCCTACCCAGACTACACCCGGGGTGAAAGTGGGCTCGCCCGTTTCACACCCCGGGGTATAAACTGTACTTTTGAATTTTTTGTAATTGCTGATGAAAAAGCTTGTTTCAGTGTTTCCACATGTGAGTGTGTGCAGTCTACTGCCTCACTGCACTTATGTAAAACACGTATTCCATTATTACTCTGCATGTTCCAGTCAGATCCTCACATTTACATGAGGTGGAGGGAGGGTGAGGCTCCTCTCCCTGGTGTTCAACAATGTCTGTCAGCGTCCTTAAGCATCTGCTTGTCTCCTTTTACACAAAAACAAAACCTGTCGATGCAAAGATGGAAGCTGATTTCCCAACCGAGGGCCCGGATCCCGACTCACATCCGATCTTTTCCTGTCGTATGAGAAACTTTTTAAAGAACTGCTCAAAATAGGACGAGGTGTTCCACTGGGCGTATCACACAGGGTGGGCAGTCGACAGCACTTTGTTTTAAGGGGTCACAGGTCAAAAGGTTTAGGAACCACTGATATCGAATATCATTGCAGCTTCTTAAAAACAAACTACAGACGTTATTTTTAGTGTCAAATCTGAAGAACAGTTTGAATATGGGAGGTATATTAAGTTTAATTTGTTTGAATTAAAGTTTTAATGATTTAAGGCTGATCAGACTCTGTTATCATTCAGTTAAACAAGTTAATTCACACTTTAATCCATGTAAATCTATATTTCAGATTCGAAAGCAGAGATGGCGGTGGCTGCGTCTCTGTTAGCTCGTTAGCTTTAGCAGGATCAAGTTCAGCAGTTGTTATTTGATCTTTTTATCAAAACATGTTTTCATTAAAATGGATGATTTCTACAATGCAGAGTAAAACTAGCAAATACATTCGGGTTTAGATGTGGCTAGCCCACCAGCTAAAGCTAGCTGTGGCTAGCTCACCAGCTAGCTTTTGACCAGATTTTGTTTCTTTACTTCCTCAGTGACAGAGTGCAGTTTGTGTTGCGGTGGCTAAAGGTGGCGACACGCATCAGCACTGCCACAATGAAAACAGAAATGATTTGGGAGACCAAGCTAACACGAATGTTGAGACTAAGCTAACACGAATGTTGAGACTCAACTAACACGACTATGAGACCAAGCTAACACGAACATTGAGACTATGCTAACATGAATGTTGAGACCAAGCTAACACGAATGTTGAGACTAAGCTAATATGAACATTGAGACTAAGCTAACACAAACATTGAGACTATGCTAACATGAACATTGAGACTAAGCTTATATGAATATTGAGACCAAGCTAATATGAATGTTGAGACCAAGCTAACACGAATGTTGAGACTAAGCTAACACGAACGTTGAGATTAAGCTAACACAAACGTTGAGACCAAGCTAACATGAATGTTGGGATGAAGCTAGCTTAGTTTTACTGTTGGATGGTCACCACTGCTGATCATATTTATAGATACTTTTTAAAAATAAGTTTTTCTGTTTTTCATCTATCTACTGTGTCAACCAGATCATTACTGAGTCACATTGAGAAACAAAAAGAAATGATTCACGAAGCCCTTGATTATTTACAAATGATCGTGTGTTTTATTAACGTGATATATTTCTTATGTGCTTCCTCAATGAGCCTTGACTCACACTCGACTCGAGCAGTGTTGTAGTTACTGAACGTTCAGACCTCGTCGTCTGTCCGCTGACGAAGACGACGACGACGACAGTCCCTCGCTTCCTCTGCTGCCGCAGCTAAACGGACCGTGCGGCGGACATTTGGGTAATCCTCGCCTGTAACAACACCAGCTGCGGGGCTTTGAATCCGAGGCGGCCATCTTCGCTCAGCCACCGTGACGCTGGCATCAGTGTTTAGGAGCTGGCAGCGAGCGCCGGGATCCGCTGTGCAAACCCCGCGAGGGAAATCAGCCCTGCTAATTTGCAGGATGTGGCGTCCTCCTCCCCGCTTTAGGCATGCATGGCTGCAGCCAAACAGGCGGCGTGAAGGAGGGGGCGCCGAGCACAAGGCTCGCTGTCACTGTTTGAAAAGACGGAGTCGGATAACGAGGCCTCCGCTTAACCTGCTTGTACCTTTTTAAACAAATGAGCCGAGCTCATGTCGTCGCTGAGGCTGCTGGGAAACGGCTGCAGGACTCAAAGAGGAAAGTTCTATCAGAACGAATGTGGCATCAAACCAAAGTGTGAACACGTCATTAAATTAGTCTACATATGATACGGTGATTTATTGAAAAAATGAGAAATCACATTTTTAATTCATTTGTACACACACACACACACACACATCGTTGTATTTTCATCTGCACAGATCGTACAGACGTGTAGAAAAACGTTTGCACAGACATTTTCATAATTAAGAAATAATGAATTTCTTTTGCATACAACTTTTTTAATAGTCATCTCTGGAGGATAACATGATACATATTCCATGACGATCACATGATGAAAAACTACTGAACAAATTTCCAACAAACCAACAAACTTGGTGGAAGTTTCATGGACACAGAAAGAATCCATTACATTTTGAGCGTTTTTCTCTTTTAACATTTTCACAGATTTTCCAGAGAATAATTCTGTGAGTGTCTAGATGTTATTTTTATCCAGGAATCATTCCCTGGAAAATTGAGGAAAATATCAAAATAGTGCCCCACAGTATCTCACAATGTTAGAGTAAGCGATTTAAAGAAAGTGTACTGGATTCTTTCTTGTTATGTTCCATCCTTTCCACCAGGTGTCGTGGAAATCTGTCCCGTAGTTTTTGTGTCATCCTGCTTACAAGCAAAAAAAAACAAACGAATGGAGGAAACTTTCTTCTAAATATATTTTCTATCGACTGAAAATGAAACTGCAGTGTGTCTCGTTCCCCCACAAAAACTGAACGTATTTAAATGTTCTCATCCGCACACGCAGATCAACAGTTAGCGTAGCGTTCCTGTTTTGTGTTGACATGAATTTTAACCATCAACAGTGAAATCCAACTTTATTGAACCCGAAGCCAATAAACGGAATCACATTTTCTCCTCACGTGGTTATAAATCTTCGTGCTGCTTCACGTTCCACGGACACGACTGCAGGTGTGGCCATTCTGTTTCACTGACAACTCATTTAATTTTGACAGCCAGCAGAATGAGATATCAGGATTAACTCTCACAGTACGACCATAAAATATGATTGATGGTCTTAAAATTGCTGTTTCACTGTTGGTTCCGACAAACCTGTCATCTGCAGTTATGAGGTCACCTGACAACGCCGGTGACAACACCTGCACTTTGCTATTGTGCTTCGCTGAGTCATTACAGTGGTGATGACAGACTCACGACTGCGGCGACGCTGCAGGAATGAGCTCGGCGAGACGCTCCCATTGGCTCGCTCGCAGGCGCGTGGCCAGCAACATCCAACCGTATCCATGCGTGCACGTCCGCCTACCTTATTGTTTGTCATCTGCTGAAATCTTAGTGAAACGGATTCAGTTCCATCACGTGTGGACAGAAGAAATCAACCAACCAATCAAACAATCGGACTTTATTTGTGCAGAACTTTTTTCATACAGTCAATGTACCACAAAGAGCGGTACAAAATTAAAGCAACGAAATCTATTTCCCCTCCCTGTTGTCTACAACGACGAGTTGTAAATCTCGTCCATTTTGAATTGAGAAACATTGAAGTCAGGAAAACACATGATGAAATATTCAAACGGAAGAAAAAATAGGATCGCCATGTGCGTGCGTGCGTGTCGCTCAACAACTTTTGTGTCTTTTCTTCGTCTCTTGTCTCCGCGTTGTCGCGACTTCTGTTTCCTGCCGTGTGTTTTCTTCCTTCCACACTCGATCGGAGCCTAATTGCAATTCCTCCGACGCTGTTTTAGTCGTTTATTAGAGTTAAATATAAGCTCTGCTGCGAGCTCGTGTGACTGTCTCCATCGAACCTGCTAATTGTTGCAATATTCAATTTTCCTTTGTCTGGAATGTGATTAGCACCCAGCTGATCGGTGAAGTCGAACGTTATTTACACGTTCACTTTGGGCTGAAAAGGAAAATAATGAATATTCACCTTGAAACCTGCAGGATGCTTTTTCTCTCTTTCTCTCTCTCCCCCCAATCTAACACTTTGTTTCTGAGGTTCGACTCAGAATAGCTGATGAAGTCTAACGAGTTACCGAGACTCCCTCCTGCTGAACGCCCCTGCCTACCAACGAAGAAGAAGCAGAGCAAGAGGAGGATGGAGAGGATGGAGGGGAGGTGGAGGAGGAAGAGCCTACCCTGGTGTTAAAATCCTTCGAGGGCCTTCAGCAACACAAACAGCGGCCGCCCGCCGACTCGCACACGACGACTGGAGCTCCTGTTGTTTTTCTCTTTCTGCACAGGTTTATGTAAATCACACACACTCATCATCTCCTCCTAACATTAATTAGCAAAGTGCTACCTTGCTCAATATTTGGTAACAGAGCCTCCGTCGGCGGATGCAGAAAATTTGCAGGTTTCTTCTTTTAATGAGGCGCGGCAGAGCTCAGGTGCGCTAACGAGCAGAGAGGAGATAATTTGAATGAAAGTCGTCCGGTTCACGAGGAGGAGAGCGTGGGATGGGGGCGGGGGGGGGGGGGGGGGGGGGGGGGGGGGAGGTTGTTTAATTAGCATCCGCCACGTAAACGACGACTCCGGTCGAAACCTTTTCTCCTCCAGGTTGTGAATCTGTCGCTGTGACTTAACTTCATCAGGGTCGACGGACGGACGAGGAGACGTTTCTCTACCTGAGGTGCATCGCTTTCCTTTCATTGACCTGCTGAAAACTGAGTTTTCATGCAAGTGTGTTCAGACGCAGCTCAGCGGCTCTGACTGACTGAGTGATGGAGAGAATCTGAAGTTGACAAAATGTCATTCATCAAGACACAACGAAGATCAGGCGGCAGCGACGTTATCAGAAGATTCACAGAGGGTTGTTTTTTTGAAACGGTGATGCTTATTAAACTATAAGCAAGAACCCTTTCCGTCAGTTTTACCGTTTTCATGTGCGGATGAAATGAAAACTAGCAGTTTAGGCGCAAGCATGACCACACCCGCAAAGTTATGAATATTAAAGTTTATTGCATATAATGAAGGGTCGAAGGGTGAGGGATGAAGGGTTGGTGGGTAATGGATGAAGGGATTGGGGGTTGGTGGGTAATGGATGAAGGATTGGTGGGTAATGGATGAAGGGATTAGGGGTTGTGGGTAATGGATGAAGGGGTTGGTGGGTAATGGATGAAGGGATTGGGGGTTGTGGGTAATGGATGAAGGGGTTGGTGGGTAATGGATGAAGGGATTGGGGGTTGTGGGTAATGGATGAAGGATTGGTGGGTAATGGATGAAGGGATTAGGGGTTGTGGGTAATGGATGAAGGGATGAAGGGTTGGTCGGTAAGGCATGAAGGGATTATGGGGTTGGTAGATAATGGATTAAAACATGACACTTGTTGCTTCTGTAGAAAGTACAAAATATGATTTACTCTCCAACAAAACAACAGAGATTTAACATTATAAACTTTATTTTATTTTTTTGTTGTTGCTCTGGGGTCTTTCTTGTGTCTTGCTGGTGATTTTAAAAGATGTAGAGTATATTCATATTTTTACAATCTTTCTTCAGGTCCCCGGTGATGAAAGTTGGCTCTCGTCCAGTAGCTGCCACAGATGGTGGTGAGTGTATCGGGTGAAAATAGTGACTGTTTGTTTTTTCCGAAGCCGGAATACTTCTCATTTCTTGGAATCCAAACCCCCCCCCCTCTCAGCAGGAGACCCTGAACCTGCAGCTGCCTACCTGTGCGGGATCACCTGTGCTGACTCGCATCAGAGGGAAATTAATGAGAGAGGACGACGGTCCGACCGGCAGCTTTCTCCACGACGTCACCCTCAGAGCGCTGCAGGCCTCAGGAAGCCGAGCGACTGTTGGGAAGCTGTCCGGTCATGTTCGCCCTCAGGAGATTTGATCGACTTTCACCCTCGTCTGGTTTCCTCTTCAGGGGGAGTTTGTCTCCAGATCTCTGCTCAGACTCAATGAGAAAACAAATATTGTACATTTTCACCTGAAGATACTTTCGTCTTCCGATGTTTCTCTACTTTAACTCGAGGCAAATGTACATCTTCATATCCCTTGGTTACTTTTTAACCTTGCACCATCTCTGTCGAGCTGCTATCTGTAAGATTTTCGTACAGCTACGTAGCTAAGATTAGCATTAGCAAACGTGAGTTTGATCCTTTACTCTAAAACTTCTGTCTCCGGAGGTGAAAACAAATTTTAACTCTTAGTTTAAAGATGGACGACATGGCAGCTCCTCGTAACTGAAGCCAAATCATCATGATCGCCCCAGGATTGGTCGACAGCCGTGTGTGGGCGGGGCCTCGATACCCCTACACGATCACTTGAGCTTAAACAACGAGAGGAAGAAGAGAGATTGACAGATTGTCTTTATATACAGTCTTTGATCGTCTTTATATACAGTCTTTGATCGTCTTTATATACAGTCGCTGATCTTCTTTATATACAGTCTTTGATCGTCTTTATATACAGTCTCTGATCGTCTTTATATACAGTCTCTGAACGTCTTTATATACAGTCTTTGATCGTCTTTATATACAGTCTCTGATCGTCTTTATATACAGTCTCTGAACGTCTTTATATACAGTCTTTGATCGTCTTTATATACAGTCTCTGAATGTCTTTATATACAGTCGCTGATCGTCTCTATATACAGTCGCTGATGGTCTTCATATACAGTCGCTGATCATCTTTATATACAGTCTCTGAACGTCTTTATATACAGTCGCTGATCGTCTTTATATACAGTCTCTGAACGTCTTTATATACAGTCAGTGATTGTCTCTATATACAGTCTCTGATCGTCTCTATATACAGTCTCTGAACGTCTTTATATACAGTCTCTGATCATCTTCATATACAGTTGCTGATCGTCTTCATATATAGTCGCTGATGGTCTTCATATACAGTCGCTGATGGTCTTCATATATAGTCGCTGATGGTCTTCATATACAGTCGCTGATGGTCTTCATATATAGTCGCTGATCGTCTCTATATACAGTCGCTGATCTTCTTTATATACAGTCTCTGATCTTCTTTATATACAGTCTCTGATCGTCTTTATATACAGTCTCTGATCATCTTCATATACAGTCGCTGATGGTCTTCATATATAGTCGCTGATCGTCTTCATATACAGTTGCTGATCGTCTTCATATACAGTCGCTGATCGTCTTCATATACAGTCGCTGATCAATCTGCTTCCTTGTTAAACATCAGTAATTACAGTTATTTAATAACAGTCTGATGCAGACGGGCGGAGCGTTGGTATTTCTGGCGTCCAGCCTGGTTCTCACGGAGCTCTAGTTCTCCAGCAGACACACGCAGAACTGTCTCCGTTGTAAACAAAGAGGTGGAGGACGCGCCGCCGCCGCCCGTCAGCTGTCGGCGCCACGCAGCCTGTCACTGCACCAAACAACAGGCCGACGCCGGGCTGATGGGAAATATTAAGAGATGAGGGCGAAGAGTGTCGCTCTGTGCTGCAGCTCAGATGCTCAGTGGATATTTCGTATGACGATTCCACACGTCGTCTGACAAAGACACGAAAAACATTCATATTTATATTTCTAAACTTTTTTTTCCCAGGTGAGCAGGGAGTGGATTTTTCTGAACTTCCACAAGTTGAATAAATGACAGATTTCATACTCTGGGTCAGTGGGTTCCAGTCGTGGTCGTCTGCCTCCTCGTGATCCTCTGACGTCCCAGCAGCACTTGAACTGTCCCATCGACGATCGCGTCCTGAACCGAGGTGGAGCAGCGAGCTCCCGTGAGGAATCCGCTTCTCCTTATCGACCTGGGACTTTCCCAACGTTTCTTCTCTTCTTCATGTTTTCATGATGGACTCCACCCGCTGGTCGTCGAGTCGTGTCTGACAAGAACCCATCAGGGACAGAACGTCTGCGTCATTTCATGTCCACATGGAGGTTTTGTTTCTGTTTGTTTGTTGGCGTGAGATCCACTGACTGACATCCTACTTAGTTTTATAGTTTTCAAACTATAACAAGCGGCGGCAGTTTCTCCAAAAGTCTCAGACAGAATAATAATAAGCAGCTCATAGGTTGTTGTTTTTTTAAAAACAAAAATGTTAAATAGTTCTCACTGGTGAATATTTCCAAGTTTTTCGTTCGTCCATTGTTACGGAAAACTTGAGCATCTTTGTATTTTGGACAAAAAAGCTTTGTCAGCTTCGGGACTTTTTTCTGCTTCAATTTTTTTCTAACGTTTAGAAAAAAGTCGACGGATTAAAAACGTCTGCTGCTCGCTGCCGTCGTACTGGGCGTGTGCAGAGCGGCTGCAGTGGTGATGTCATTCATCTCAGGATCGCCACGAGGAAATGAATTCAAATCATTTTCTCAAAAAAAATTTCACTTTGACTCAAAGATGAACTGATTAGGTTTTTGGTTCATCCGAGGTCAAAGGTCCCTGTGACATAAAGAAGATTTTAAGAACAAATTTTATTTAATTATGTCACTAATTATGGAAAATGTGTAACACGAAAAGGCGGCGTTTTATTTCCCAAAGGTCAAAGGTCAGCTCGACTGTGACATCACCATGTCAGGAGCGGGGGGGACTGCGACCGTAAACCATGTTTCCTGTGACGTCATTGGTCGTGTGAGCAAGAGGCGGGGCTTCATGGTCCGCTGTCGTTCCCTTTACCGCCTTATTGACGATGTCATTGTGCGTCTGTGCTGATTCGAGTGTCACCGACTGTAATTATCATTAATAAATGTCAACACATGTAAGTCGGCAGCTTCAGACATTACGACTCCATCATCTGCTTTTATTTTCCACCTGTTGATTGACACATTTGAGAATCAGCGTTTCTGAGGCGTCGACAGACGGGATCGCCTACATGTGACGGCTGTTTGTATTTCAAACATTTGTATAATTACTGTTTTTGTGCTTTCTGAGAGTGTTTGTGTGTGTGTGTGTGTGTGTGTGTGTGTGTGTGTGTCTGCTGTTTACCTGGTGACCCAGGCAACGTGACCAAGGTTGGGTCACGTTGCCCTGCAAGAGGGGACTGTCAACCCTGTGTGTGTGTGTGTGTGTGTGTGTGTGTGTGTGTGTGTGTGTGTGTGTGTGTGTGTGTGTGTGTGTGTGAGTGAGTGTGTGTGTGTGTGAGTGTGTGACCTTTTGCCTGTTAGCTGAAGCCTGTAAACGTTGAAGGTGAACAGTAAAAAAAAAAAACTATATTGCGATGTCGTTATGACACGTTCAGTTTCCTGATCATTATAATTTTCCGGGGCTCGGAATAATCTGAACCGGATCATTAGAATAAAAACTCATTGTCGTCACAGCGAGAAGCCGCAGCTTGTTTTTAGTTTTTTTCATAATCACCAGAACATTATCCTCGGAAAAAAAAAAATAATAATGATCCTGTGATCTGGTTCATTAGTTGGAAAATGAAATCATTTATGTGTGATCAAAATAATGACAATATCTGAATATTTACTCCTCAGAGTTCAACTCCACCGCAGCGCCGCGCCTAAATAATTTTATATTAATATTAATTATAATTAGGCAGAAACCAAACGGCTCAAGGCTCAGTGATGAAATATTCATCATCAAATCTTCACACACTTCCCCTTTAAACTTGTCGGGATTGAAACAAACAGAATTTGAACTGTATGTACAGTTGTATATGCTGAACACCACATGGCCTAAAGTATGCGGACACCCAAACATCAGACCCGTGTTGTCATGACGTCCTACAAACCTCGTGTTTGGAAAAAACACTCCGCTGTATATTTGTACCATAACATCTGACTTTCCATTCAATATTTGTTGAACATCATCTGACTTAGCTCGTCCCTCCTCCTTTGCCCCACAACGTCATCGTCTAGT